>NW_027142701.1:0-56328 GCF_026170545.1 Melanerpes formicivorus
TGGAAGGCCACAAGGAGCTCTCCTGGGAGCCTTCTCCTCTCCCCAGCTCTCAGTCTGTCCTCACAGCAGGGCTGCTCCCCAGAGAGCTGCTGCCAATCCTCTTGGGTGTGGATCCCACCCTGCCCCAACCCCCCCCCAGCATCTCTCACTGCAGGGCTCTTGCTGCTGCCTCCCCTGAGGCTGGACCATGGCTGCAAAGCCTTCTGCACGCTGCCTGGCCTGGACTTGCTCCTGCAGAAGGAAAGGGAGGGAGGGGAGGGGTGCACAAAGAAGGGAGGGGAAGGGTGGAGCTGGGAGGGGAAGGGTGGAGCTGGGAGGGGAAGGGTGGAGCTGGGAGGGGAGGATGGAGCTGGGAGGCTCAGGGGCATGGAGCTGGGAGGGGAGCAGGGAGCTGGGAGGGGATTGCCTCCCCCCTGGGCCAGCAGAAGCTCCACAGAAGCAGTGCAGGGTGCAGAGCAGAGTCAGTGTGTGGCAGTGGGGTGAGGACCTTGCAGGGTGCAGAGCAAAGTCAGTGTGGGGCAGTGGGGTGAGGACCTTGCAGGGTGCAGAGCAGAGTCAGTGTGTGGCAGTGGGGTGAGGACCTTGCAGGCCCTGGCAAGCTGCTGGGGGCTCACAGAGCGTGGAGCTCCTCCAGCTGTGGGCAGGGAATGCTTTTGGCTCTCTGCCTGTGGTGCAGCCAAAGGCTGAGGAAGGCACTGCCCAGGAGAGCAAAGCCTGCCAGGGAGCCCAGCAGGATGGGCAGCAGCATGGCAGGGGCAGGACCTGGGATGAGAGAAAGAAGTCACCAGGAAGGGAAGGAGAGAGGGGAGAGGGGAAGGGGGAGAGGGGAGAGGGGAAGGGGGAGAGGGGAGAGGGGAGAAGGGGAGGGGGAGAGGGGAGAGGGGAAGGGGGAGGGGGAGAGGGGAAGGGGGAGAGGGGAGAAGGGGAGGGGGAGAGGGGGAGAAGGGGAGGGGGAGAGGGGAGAAGGGGAGGGGGAGAGGGGAGAAAGGAAGGGGGAGAAGGGGAGGGAGAGATGGGAAGGAGAGAGGGGAGGGAGAGGGGGGAGAAGGGGAGGGGGAGAGGGGAGAAGGGGAGGGAGAAGGTTAACCTCCCATCCTTCTTGCTAGCCCAGATCCTCAGGCTGCATGGGGCTGGAGGTCAGCATCCCTGGGGGTGTTCAGGGTCCTGTGGCCATGGCCCCTGGGACATGGTGGCAGTGCCCAGGGTGCTGCTGGGGGGCAGTGCCCAGGGTGCTGCTGGGGGGCAGTGGGCAGGGTGCTGCTGGGGGGCAGTAGGCAGGGTGCTGCTGGGGGGCAGTAGGCAGGGTGCTGGGGGGCAGTGGGCAGGGTGCTGCTGGGGGGCAGTGCCCAGGGTGATCCTGGGGGGCAGTGCCCAGGGTGATCCTGGGGGGCAGTGCCCAGGGTGGTGCTGGGGGGCAGTGGGCAGGGTGCTGGGGGGCAGTGCCCAGGGTGATCCTGGGGGGCAGTGCCCATGGTGCTGGGGGGCAGTGGGCAGGGTGCTGCTGGGGGGCAGTGCCCAGGGTGGTGCTGGGGGGCAGTGCCCATGGGGGTGCTGGGGGGCAGTGCCCAGGGTGCTGCTGGGGGGCAGTGCCCAGGGTGGTGCTGGGCTGCTGCTGGGGCTGGCTGGGCCTCACCTGCCCTGGGGCCATGGAGCAATCTGCTGCTCCTCCTCGGGACCGGGCCGAGGGAGATCAGGTTGTGCAGGCTGCCAGCGCTGCTCCTCTCTCCTGCCTGCAGCTCCACACTCCCGAAGCAGTCCTGGGGAGGGCACAGGAGGAGGCTTTGTGAGGGCACTGCTGGCACCTGGGCAGCATCTCCTGCACCAGTGACCCTCTGCAGTGCACAGCAGCCTCAGGAAGGCTGCAGGGAGAAATGGTTTGAGGCCGAGGCAGAGCAGGGTCAGAGCAGAGCTGAGGAAGAAGCTCTGCAGTGTGAGGCTGGGGAGGCTCTGGCACAGGCTGCCCAGGGAGGCTGTGGCTGCCTCCTGCCTGGGGGGGATGAGGCCCTGAGCAGCTGAGTTTGGTTAAGAGCTGTCCCTGCCCCTGGCAGGGAGGTTGGAGCAGATCTCTGAGCCCCCTCCCAGCCTGAGCCCTTCCATGACTCTAATCCTACCACACAGGAGCAGGTCCCTGCCTGCCCCTTGCTTGGCAGAGCTCTGGTGGTGACTGCAGGTGAAGTGAGAAGGGAGCTTGGGGAGCCTGGGGAGCTTGGGGAGCTGAAGCAGCAGCAGGAGGTTCAGCTGGGGCTTCAGGAGACACAGAGGGGGTTAAGGAGGAACTGTGGGAGCTGGCAGCAGGTGGAGCTCTGTAACCCACCAAGAGCCTTCCACCCCCCACCAAGAACCTTCCACCCCCCACCAAGAGCCTTCCATAACCCGCCAAGAGCCTTCCACACCCCACCAAGATCTTTCTTAACCTACCAAGAGCCTTCCACTCCCCACCAAGAGGCTTCCACCACCCACCAAGAGCCTTTCACTACCTACCAAGAGCCTCCCACCCCCCCCCAAGATCTTTCTTAACCCACCAAGAGCCTCCCACCCCCCACCAAGCTTCCCCCCTGGGCTTGCTGGCAGCAGCAGATCTTTCCCCCACCTGCTCACAGCCTGCTTTGCCAGGCAGGCAGACGTGCAGCTGGCAGTGCAAGTAGGCCACTGAGGAGTGGTTCAGCATCTGGAACAGCTGGATGGTGAAGCTGGCAGCCCTGGGCTCGCTGCTCTGCAGGAGCTGGATGTGTCTGCACTCAGCTGGCAGCCTGGCAAGGAGAGATTGGGCATCAGGGGCTGGCACAGCCTGCCCAGGGAGGGGGGGGAGGCCCCAGCCCTGAGGTGTGCCAGAAACCTGGGGCCATGGCACCTGGGGACAGGGTTTGGTGGCCATGGGGGGGCTGGGGTGGTGGCCATGGGTGGGGCTGGGGTAGTGGCCAGGGTGGGGCTGGGGTGGTGGCCGGGGTGGGGCTGGGGTGGTGGCCATGGGTGGGGCTGGGGTGGTGGCCATGGGCGGGGCTGGGGTGGTGGCCATGGGGGGGGCTGGGGTGGTGGTCAGGGCGGGGCTGGGGTGGTGGCCATGGGGGGGGCTGGGGTGGTGGCCGTGGGTGGGGCTGGGGTGGTGGCCATGGGTGGGGCTGGGGTGGTGGCCAGGGCGGGGCTGGGGTGGTGGCCATGGGGGGGGCTGGGGTGGTGGCCATGGGGGGGGCTGGGGTGGTGGCCATGGGGGGGCTGGGGTGGTGGCCATGGGGGGGGCTGGGGTGGTGGCCATGGGGGGGCTGGGGGGGTGGCCATGGGGGGGGCTGGGGTGGTGGCCATGGGGGGGGCTGGGGTGGTGGCCAGGGCGGGGCTGGGGTGGTGGCCATGGGTGGGGCTGAGCTGGTGGCCATGGGGGGGCTGGGGTGGTGGCCAGGGTGTGGCTGGGTGGACTGGATGACCTCAGAAGCCTTTTCCACCCCAAAGCCTTCTGTGGCCAAAGGGTGAGGAGAGTTCTCCTCCCAGGGCTGCCCTGGGCAGGCTCTGCAGGAGGGCAGGGGAGCCCAGAGCGCTCTCAGGGGCTGCTCTCACCTCCCTGAGCCCACTCTGAGCTGCAGCTGCAGGCACAGAGCACAGGAGGAGGCTCAGGAGGAGGCTCAGGAGCAGCCCAGCCCCGGCCCCGGCCCCGGCCCCGGGCAGCTGCCCCCCGCGGCTCTGACCTGCGGAACAGGCAGCAGCCGGCGCCCGGCGCCCCCGGGCTGGGGGAGGGAGTCACACAGCAGGAGTGGACCTGCAGCAGGGGCTGGCTGCTGTTGCTCTGCACTGCGAGGAGAGCCAGGAAGGTGTCCTGGGCAGGCTGCGGCTGCCCCAGCGCTGCCCCTGCCGCGGGCTGCAGGCTCAGCCGCACGCTGTAGTTGCCGGAGCCGCAGGCGTCGTCGCTCACCACTGCCAGGCTGCAGGGGCAGGAGGAGAGGAAAGCTGAGGGGCAGCCAGGCTGCAGGGCCTGCTGGCAGCCCAGCAGCGCTGGGGTGGAGGCTCCTGAGGGAAACCACACAGCAAACCAACCGAGGAACCAAGCAGGGAGGGCAGCGAGGTCGGGAGAGACCTCGAAGGTCAGCAGGTCCCAGCCTCAGCCCCGCTGCTCAGGGCTGCTGCCCAGCCTGGGAGAGAGGAGGCTCAGGGGAGACCTCAGGGCTCTCTGCAGCTGCCTGCAGGGAGGTTGTAGCCAGCTGGGGGTTGGTCTCTTCTCCCAGGCACCCAGCACCAGCACAAGAGGACACAGTCTCAAGCTGTGCCAGGGGAGGTTCAGGCTGGAGGTGAGGAGAAAGTTCTTCCCACCCAGAGGAATTGGCCACTGGGATGTGCTGCCCAGGGAGGTGGTGGAGTCCCCAGCCCTGGAGGTGCTCAAGAAGGGCTTGGCTGTGGCACTGGAGCCATGGCTGAGCTGCCAGGAGGGGTTGGGTGTTAGCTCATAGGTTGGACCTGGTGATCTCTGAGGTATTTTCCAGCCTGGTTGATTCTGTGCTCGCCCAGGGAGACCTTAGGGCTGTGGCTGCAGCTTGGGTCTGCCTCCCCCCCTCCACCCCCTGCCAAATCACCCAGCAGCCCTGCACAGCAGCAGCACTGCACAGCAGCAGCACTGCACAGCAGCAGCAGCACTGCACAGCAGCAACATTGCACAGCAGCAGCACTGCACAGCAGCAGCATTGCACAGCAGCAGCCCTGCACAGCAGCCCTGCACAGCAGCAGCACTGCACAGCAGCAGCACTGCACAGCAGCTGCAGCCCTGCACAGCAGCTGCAGCCCTGCACAGCAGCTGCAGCCCTGCACAGCAGCAGCCCTGCACAGCAGCAGCACTGCACAGCATCAGCCCTGCACAGCAGCAACATTGCACAGCAGCACTGCACAGCAGCAGCAGCACTGCACAGCAGCAGCCCTGCACAGCAGCAACATTGCACAGCAGCACTGCACAGCAGCAGCAGCCCTGCACAGCAGCAGCAGCACTGCACAGCAGCAGCCCTGCACAGCAGCAACATTGCACAGCAGCCCTGCACAGCAGCAGCAGCCCTGCACAGCAGCAGCAGCACTGCACAGCAGCAGCCCTGCACAGCAGCAACATTGCACAGCAGCCCTGCACAGCAGCAGCAGCCCTGCACAGCAGCAGCAGCCCTGCACAGCAGCAGCAACACTGCACAGCAGCAGCAGCCCTGCACAGCAGCAGCAGCCCTGCACAGCAGCAGCAGCTGCCCTCACTCCTTACCCATTCAGGATGCTGGCATCTGGCTGCAGAGCTCTCCTCTGGTGGGATTCCCTCAGCCTTGCTCTGGGCTCCCCCTCCAGCAGGGGCAGAGCAGTTGCTAAGCCTTCAGCTGCTGCTTCTGTTGCTTCCTCTGTTCCAAGCACCTCCTCTGCCCCTGTGCTCAGCTCCTCAGGCTGCTCAGTGCTGGCAGCAGCCAGGGGGGAGCTCCCCTGGGGGCTAAGTGCCACCAGGCTCCGAGGAGAATCCGAGGGACTCCCTGGGGTTGGGAGGGGCTGGCTGAGACCTCTGCTGTGAGGCATCTGAGCATCCTCGAGAGCTGCAGTGCTGAGGAGAGCTGCCTGGGGCCTGGCAGCAGAGCCAGGAGGTGCTGGTGCTGTGGGCAGCCTGGTGGCATGTGTGGCAGTGCCAGGGCTGGAGAGACCAATCTCATCTTCCCCCTCCTCTGCCAGGGATGCCTTCTCCAGAGGCTGTGTGGCTGCTGCCTGAGGGGCTGGAGATCTGGGGGCCTGAGGGGCTGGAGGTGTGGGGGCCTGAGGGGCTGGAGGTGTGGGGGCCTGAGGGGGCAGCTGGCTAGCAGGGGCTGCTTCTCCTTTCCCTACCCTCTCCTCATCCTTCCCCACTGCTGTAGAGACCCCAGGGGCTGCTTCTTTCCCTACCCTCTCCTCATCCTTCCCCACTGCTGTAGGGACCCCAGGGGCTGCTTCTCCTTTCCCTACCTTCTCCTCATCCCTCCCCACTGCTGTAGAGACCCCAGGGGCTGCTTCTTTCCCTACCCTCTCCTCATCCTTCCCCACTGCTGTAGGGACCCCAGGGGCTGCTTCTCCTTTCCCTACCCTCTCCTCACCCTTCCCCACTGCTGCAGGCTCCAGAGGTGGTGTGTGCCCTCTGGCAGCTGTGGACAGCACTGTGCTTGGCTCAGGGCTGGCAGCTGGTGTGGGCAGGTGAAGCCCTTTGCTGCTGGGGAGAGCAGCAGGGACAGAGCCATCGCTGGGTGCAGAGGGAGAGGTCACTGCTGGTGGGGGCTGCGCTGTGCTCTGCCTCCCCAGGGCAGAGGGGGAAGCTGCAGGCACAGATGGCTGAGTCGGTCCCAGGTGCCCAGCAGGGGCAGGGCTTGCAGTGGTGGATGGGGCTTGGGATGGAGCCTGGGATGGAGCTTGGGATGGAGGTGGAAGCTCAGGAAGTCTCTTTGCTGATGGAACTGCAGAGGCTGCAGAGGTGGATGGAGCTTGGGATGGAGCCTGGGATGGAGCTGGAAGCTCAAGAAGCCTCTTTGCTGATGGAACTACAGAGGTGGATGGAGCTTGGGATGGAGCCTGGGATGGAGCTGGAAGCTCAGGAAGTCTCCTTGCTGATGCAGCTACAGAGCCTGCAGAGGTGGATGGAGCTTGGGATGGAGGTTGGAAAGGAGCTGGAAGCTCAGGAAGTCTCTTTGCTGGTGGACTTGCAGAGGCTGCAGTGGTGGAAGGAGGTTGGAAAGGAGCTGGAAGCTCAGGAAGTCTCTTTGCTGGTGGACTTGCAGAGGCTGCAGTGGTGGAAGGAGGTTGGGATGGAGCTGGAAGCTCAGGAAGTCTCTTTGCTGATGGACTTGCAGAGGCTGCAGTGGTGGAAGGAGGTTGGGATGGAGCTGGAAGCTCAAGGAGTCCTTTTGCTGATGGACTTGCAGAGGCTGCAGAGGTGGATGGAGCTTGGGATGGAGCTGGAAGCTCAGGAAGTCTCTTTGCTGATGGACTTGCAGAGGCTGCAGAGGTGGATGGAGCCTGGGATGGAGCTTGGGATGGAGCTGGAAGCTCAGGAAGTCTCTTTGCTGATGGAACTGCAGGAGTGGATGGAGCTTGGGATGGAGCTGGAAGCTCAGGAAGTCTCTTTGCTGATGGAACTGCAGGAGTGGAAGGAGCTTGGGATGGAGCTGGAAGCTCAGGAAGTCTCTTTGCTGATGGAACTACAGAGCCTGCAGAGGTGGAAGGAGGTTGGGATGGAGCTGGAAGCTCAGGAAGTCTCTTTGCTGATGGAACTGCAGGAGTGGATGGAGCTTGGGATGGAGCTGGAAGCTCAGGAAGTCTCTTTGCTGATGGAACTGCAGGAGTGGAAGGAGCTTGGGATGGAGCTGGAAGCTCAGGAAGTCTCTTTGCTGATGGAACTGCAGGAGTGGAAGGAGCTTGGGATGGAGCTGGAAGCTCAGGAAGTCTCTTTGCTGATGGAACTACAGAGCCTGCAGAGGTGGAAGGAGGTTGGGATGGAGCTGGAAGCTCAAGGAGTCCTTTTGCTGATGGACTTGCAGAGGCTGCAGTGGTGGATGGAGCTTGGGATGGAGCTTGGGATGGAGGTGGAAGCTCAGGAAGCCTCTTTGCTGATGGAATTGCAGAGGCTGCAGTGGTGGAAGGAGCTTGGGATGGAGCCTGGGATGGAGCTGGAAGCTCAGGAAGTCTCTTTGCTGATGCAACTGCAGAGGTGGATGGAGCTTGGGATGGAGCTGGAAGCTCAGGAAGCCTCTTTGCTGATGGACTTGCAGAGGCTGCAGTGGTGGATGGAGCTTGGGATGGAGCCTGGGATGGAGCTGGAAGCTCAGGAAGCCTCTTTGCTGATGGAACTGCAGAGGCTGCAGTGGTGGATGAAGCTTGGGATGGAGGTTGGGATGGAGCCTGGGATGAAGCTTGGGATGGAGGTGGAAGCTCAAGGAGTCCTTTTGCTGATGGAACTGCAGAGGTGGATGGAGCTTGGGATGGAGGTTGGGATGGAGCTGGAAGCTCAGGAAGTCTCTTTGCTGATGGATTTGCAGAGGCTGCAGTGGTGGATGGAGCCTGGGATGGAGCTGGGGGTGGAGCTGGAAGTTCAAGGAGTCCTTTTGCTGATGGAACTGCAGAAGTGGATGGAGCCTGGGATGGAGCTTGGAATGGACTCTGGGATGGAGCTGGGAGCTCAAGGAGTCCTTTTGCTGCTGGAATTGTAGAGGCTGCAGAGGTGGATGGAGCCTGGGATGGAGCTTGGGATGGAGCCTGGGATGGAGCTTGGGATGGAGCCTGGGATGGAGCTGGGAGCTCAAGGAGTCCTTTGGCTGCTGGAACTGCAGGAGCAGTCTGTGGCCTCTCAGTGCTGGCAAAGGCCTGGGGGGCAGCATGGAGGCTGTGCAGTGCAGGCAGCACTGCTGGGGACACTGGGGGGGTGGAAGGCTCTGCTGAGAGCCTGTCCTGGGAAGCCAAACCAGCCCCTTTGGGCTCTGGGGGGCTGGGAGCAGGCAGCTGCCCCTCTGCAGGCAGCCTGTGCAGATGCAGAGCCTGCAGAGCAGGGCTGATGCCCTCCCAGGGCTGCAGCAAAGCCTCTGCTGCTGGGCTGCCAGCTGGAGGGGCAGGGGGGGCTGTGTGCCTGGGGCTGGGCAGCACTGCCTGAGAGGTCACCTTTGCTCTCTCTGCTCCTTGGCCAGGCTCAGTGGAGAGGGTTTCAGGCCTCAGAGGCTGGCTGGTGGGAGAAGGGGAAGCAGCTGTGCCTGGGCTGGGGCTCAGCCCTTGCCTCCTCGTGACCAGGAGGGCAGCCTGGTGCCCACCTTGCCCCTCAGCCCCCAGCTGTGGCTCTGCTCTGCCCGGGGGCAGGAGGACAAACACAGGCTTGACCAGGACCAGGCTCAGGTTGTGCACACTGCCAAGGTCCAGGGCTGAGGCATTTGCTGCTGCCAGGACCTGCTGAAGGGAGAGCAGGCTGCCGAGGCTGGCACTGGGCAGCTGTGTGGGCAGAGGGGAGCCCTGCAGGGGCTGCAGGCAGATCATGCCCCTGGCACTCCTGAGCAGGAAGGACAAGAGGGGGGGGGGAGGGCAGCACTGCCAGCTGGGAGCCACCTCCCAGGGCACCGAGGGTGCTGGCAGCTGCAGCCTGTGCCAGGCCAAACTGCTGCCCCCCAGCCTGGGCCAGGGCTGCTGGCAGCTCACCAGGAGCCTCAGGCAGCAGCAGCAGCAGCTCAGGAGGTGCTGTGCCTGAGCTGGATTGGCCTCCCTGGGCTGGGGGCAGGGCTGCCAGGCTGCCAGCTTGCTGCCCCCGGGGGGCTGCAGGGGCAGAGCTGGGAGGAGGAAGCCTCTGGGCCCTGCTGTCCTGCAGCCCAGGGGGGCTGGGGGCTGGGCTGGGCTGGGCAGGCCCTGGGGCAGCAGCAGTGGCAAGCAGCTGCTGTGTGAAGCTGCTGCTCCTGGGGGCTCCCCCCGTGCTCAGCTGCAGCCCCCCAGGGGCAGGGGGGGCAGAGGTGCCTGGGGCTGGGGGCCCAGGAGCAGCAGCGCTGGGGGAGGCTGGCAGGGGGAGGCCTCTCTCAGCAGGGCTGGGGGAGGCTGGCAGGGGGAGGCCTCTCTCAGCAGGGCTGGGGGAGGCTGGCAGGGGGAAGCCTCTCTCGGCAGCAC
This sequence comes from Melanerpes formicivorus, assembly GCF_026170545.1. Taxonomy (NCBI): domain Eukaryota; kingdom Metazoa; phylum Chordata; class Aves; order Piciformes; family Picidae; genus Melanerpes; species Melanerpes formicivorus. Next base: position 9,592 of record NW_027142701.1, read on the forward strand.
TGGGGGAGGCTGGCAGGGGGAGGCCTCTCTCGGCAGCGCTGGGGGAGGCTGGCAGGGGGAGGCCTCTCTCAGCAGGGCTGGGGGAGGCTGGCAGGGGGAGGCCTCTCTCAGCAGGGCTGGGGGAGGCTGGCAGGGGGAGGCCTCTCTCAGCAGGGCTGGGGGAGGCTGGCAGGGGGAGGCCTCTCTCAGCAGGGCTGGGGGAGGCTGGCAGGGGGAGGCCTCTCTCAGCAGGGCTGGGGGAGGCTGGCAGGGGGAAGCCTCTCTCAGCAGGGCTGGGGATGCCCAGCAGAGGCAGCCCAGCAGAGTGGGGAGCAGCTGTGGGTGGTGGCTGGAGCCCTGCACGCAGGGACTGAGCAGCACTGGGGGGCTGCAGGGCTGCAGGCTCGGGGGCAGCTGGGCAGGGGGCAGCTGGCACAGCTCCTGCCTCGGCAGCAGCCTGGGGAAGCTTCCAGGTGGAGAGCTGTGAGGAGGAGGTGGCCAAGGGCCCTGGGCTCCTGCTGGCCTCAGCTGTGCCTGCCCTCAGCTGCTGCTCAGCAGCTCCCTCTGAGCCTGCAGCTGCAGCTTCCCCAGGGCTCCTGCTGGCTCCTGGGGCCACAGGGGGAGTGCAGCTGGGGGGCAGGGGCACAGAGAGGGGCTGGGGCACAGAGAGGGGCTGGGGCACAGGCACAGAGAGGGGCTGGGGGCTGCCAGCTGTGCTCCTGGGCCCTTGAAAGGGAGCTGGGAGCAAAGCAGCAGGCAGCAGGGGCTGCAGGGGCGGCAGGAGGGCAGCCTGGGGCCTGCCCTGGGGGGGTGCCTGGGCAGCAGGGAGCTGGGCTGGGGGGCCTGCAGCACTTGCTGCAGCTGCTGCTGCCCCTTGCTGCAGAGGGAGGCCAGGGGCCAGCTGGGCAGCACCGGGCTGTGTCACCCTGAGGTGCCCTGGGGCTGGCTGGGGCAGGAATGCTGCAGCCTGGGCAGCCCCACTCTGAGCCTGGGCAGGTGTCAGAGCAGCTCTGCTGCCTGCTGGGGCCCTGCTGCTGGTGGGAGGAGGTCCTGCTGGTGCCCAGCCCTGCCTTGCACTCTCCAGAGCTCCGGGGGGGAGGGGAGATGCTGCTGCCTCTGCTCCTGGGGGGCGAGCACCGAGCCCTGGGGGCAGGAGGGAGGCTGTGGGGCTTGCCAGCTGGCCAGCAGGGAGCTGAGGAGAGCCCTGGGGTGCCCCTGCACTGAGGGAGGGCTGAGGCAGCCCGGTGCTGGAGCTGCTGGGGCTGGCAGCAGCCTCAGTACCGCTGCCTGGGGTCCCCTGCAGGGCTCTGCCTGTGGTCCCCGGGAGCCCATCCTGCAGCCCTGAGGCTGCTGCTGCGGGTGCTGGGTGCAGGTGCTCAGGCCCTGGCGAGTCTCTGTGCAGCGCAGGGGGCTGCAGGGCTGCTCTGCTGGCTCCTGGCGCCGCGGGGGCAGGGCTGAGGCCGCCGCTGGGAGCAGCTGCTGGGCGCTGGGAGCTGAAGGTCATCGCTGCTGAGCTCTCCTCTGGGCTGGACAGCGCTGGGCTGGGCCCTGGGCTGCCCCCGGCCCTGGGCTGGGCTCCTGCTGCCAAGCTCAGCTCCAGCACTTCACTGCCTTCAGCTCCGTGCTTGGAGGCACCTAAGGAGCAGCAGGGGTGGTGAGACACCAGGGGCACAAGCCCTGCTGCAAAGTCCCTCCCCAGCTCTCCTGGAGGGAGGGGATGGGAGGGAAAGGGCTGAGGCTGGAGGAGGACAGATGGGGACTGGAGAGGAGGAAGAAATTCCCGGCAGGGAGGCTGGGGAGAGCCTGGCCCAGGCTGCCCAGGGAGGCTGTGGCTGTCCCCTGCCTGGAGGTGCTCAGGGCCAGGCTGGGTGAGGTGGCCCAGGGCATGGCAGGGGCTGGAGCTGGGTGAGCTTGCAGCTCCCTTCCACCCTAAAGCATTCTCTCAGGCTCTGAGCAGCAGCTTGCAGCTCCTGAGGTGAGGAGCAGCCTCTGCCACGCCAGGAGGCAGAGCAGGGCTGGGCAAGGCTCTTGCTCTGCCCCCACAGCTGAGGCTTGCCTCTCCTCCCAGCCTGAAGGCTGACTTCCCTGTCCCAGGGCAGGCCCTGCAGCACTCATGCATTACCCAAACCCTTCAAGCACAGCCCCCAGGGCAGCTGCAGGCAAGTCTGGCCCTGCCCTGCCTCAGCTCCCAGCCATCCCTCCTTGTCCCTCGGGAGGAGCCCCCTGCAGCATCCCTCCAGGGGCTGGGGGCTGCTCTGGAGCCTCCCTGCAGCCTTCTCTCCTCCAGCTGCCAGCAGAGAGGCTGCTGGGGCCCCCTGCACAGCCTGGGGCTGCTCCCCCAGGCCTCTCTTGTCCCCACACTGAGGCTGGGGGCACAGTGTTGGGCAGGGATTTCCTCCTCACTGCTGGCAGAGGAAGGGGAGGCAGGGAGGCAGCGACTGGGGGCAGGACAAAGCACATCACTCACCAGAGAGCTGCAGGAGTCCAGCTGCCAGCAGAAGCAAGAGAGGGAATTCCTCCTCCATCTCCTGGCTCAGCCCAGCAGGGGCAGGCAGGGAGCAGCTCGCTGGGGAGCCTCAGCCAGAGGCTTCTGCTGTGCCTGCCCTGCAGGGGCAGGGGTTGGGTTACTTTATAAGAGTTTAGGCCAAGCAGCAACCAATAACCTGCCCCAAGGAGACACAAAACACCACCCAGGAGGAGAAGGCTGCCACCAATCAGGGGCTGCTGGGGAGGAGAAGAGTGCCTCTGGCTGCTGGGGAGAAGAGTGCCTCTGGCTGCAGGGCAGGGGCAGAGAACCTGGCTGCAAGGTGCCAGGAGCAGAGGCTGCCTGGCTGGGGCTGCTCCTGGGCTCTGAGGACAGGCTTAGAACGCTGCCTGCCCTACCCTGGGCAGCTCTGGGCCCCCCCAGGCTCATTGGAAAGGATGGGAAGGTCCTCAACTTCATCCTGAGCAGGGCAGCAGAGCTGCTGCCAGGGCTGCAAGGAGCAGCCAAGGGCTTTGGGCTGGAGGAAAGGAGGCTGAGAGGTGACCTTGCTGCTGGCTGCAGCCAGGCATTGGAGTCAGCCCCCAGGGGAAGCAGGGGAGTCCCCTCCAGGGCTCAGCTTGGCAGGGGGCTGAGCCAGCTCTCTGCACCTCTGCTGGTGCAGCAGGTGAGCCCTGGGGTCCCTGGGGCTGGGGGTAGTGTCCCTGCCCCTGCAGGCAGGGAGTGGAGGGCAGGAGGCAGCTCTGCAGTGGCAGGCAGGAGCCTGGGGAGGAGGGGATGCAGAGCAGCCTGGGCTGGGGAGAGCAGAGCTGAGCAGGGAGCCGAGCTGAGCAGGGAGCCGAGCTGAGCAGGGAGCAGAGCTGAGCAGGGAGCAGAGCTGAGCAGAGCCCACCAGAGAGCAGAGCCCCTCAGAGAGCAGAGCTGGTCAGAGCCCCTCAGGGAGCAGAGCTGGTCAGAGCAGCACCTGGGCAGCAGGGAGATAAGCAGCACAAAGGCAGCTCTGAGAGGCTCTGCAGGAGGCAGCGGGGGCCAGGAGGTGGCTCCCGGGGGCAGCAACAATAAACCATTCTCCATCCCGCAGCACAGTGCCAGGGCAGCCCAGCAGACAGCGCAGCAGGCTGGGTGCTGCCAGGGGGCACTCGGCTGGGACAGGCAGCCAAGGTCAGGTCGCTTCAGCTCCCCTCCAGGCTGGCACTGGCCCAGCACAGGGCCCTGCTCTGCTGCTGCCTCTGCCCCAAGCCAGCCTGCAGCACCTTGCCAGGTGAGACACTGAGCAAGGCTCCTGCCCAGCAGCCCCACGCCCCCAGGCTGTGCTCTGCTCCTTCCCCTGGCTGCCAGCCCTGCTGCCTGCCCTTCTGCTCTCACAGGGGAGGGAGCTGCAGCTACCCAGAGGAGCAGAGAGGCTCTCCTGCATCCTGGGGGCTGTGCTGAAGGTTTGTGACCATATCACCCCTTAGAGAGACAGCAGCATGGCACAGCAGCCTGGCAGCCCTGGGCTGCTCCTGCCCAAGCCCAGCAGCCTGGCAGCCCTGAGCTGCTCCTGTCCAGGCACAGCAGCCTGGCAGCCCTGAGCTGCTCCTGTCCAGGCACAGCAGCCTGGCAGCCCTGAGCTGCTCCTGTCCAGGCACAGCAGCCTGGCAGCCCTGAGCTGCTCCTGTCCAGGCACAGCAGCCTGGCAGCCCTGACCCAGCAGCCTGGCAGCCCTGGGCTGCTCCTGCCCAAGCCCAGCAGCCTGGCAGCCCTGACCCAGCAGCCTGGCAGCCCTGGGATGCTCCTGTCCAGGCACAGCAGCCTGGCAGCCCTGACCCAGCAGCCTGGCAGCCCTGGGCTGCTCCTGTCCTGACCCAGCAGCCTGGCAGCCCTGGCCCAGCAGCCTGGCAGCCCTGGGCTGCTCCTGCCCAAGCCCAGCTGCCCTGAAACTTCCCAAGCAGAAGCACAGTGAGGCCCTCCTGGCCCCCAGAGCTCCTTTCCCCCAGAGCTTCTCCCCCCAGCCTGCACTGGAACGTGTGAGGAGCTCTTCCATCCCCCCCTTTCTCTGTTGAACCCCAATCCCCCTGAGCCATGGAGCCAAGGCAGTCTGGATGAGCCCTGGCTGAGGGCTCAAGCAGCAGGGGACTCAGCAGAGCAGCCTCAGTGGTGGAGCAGAGCCAAGCTGAGGGCAAGCTCTTACTGCCCTTAGTAGCCCAGACAAAGAAATGACCTTCTGCCTGCTGGGGCAGTGCCTGCAGGCACCTGGGGAAGGGACTGGAAAGCCTGGTGTGCTCTGAGCTGCTTTTATTGAGGGCAGAAGGGGCCAAGAGGGAGGGAGGGGAGCAGCAGGTCCAGGGCTCAGCTGCTCTGCAGATGCTTGAGGCAGGAGTGGAGGATGGCCAGGCCATTCAGCTGCCTCAGCTGCAGGAGGTGCCTGCAAAGAGACCACAGACAGCTCAGGGGCAGAAGGAGGGAGAGAGGAGAAGCCCTCAGCTGTGCCCCATGGCCAAGCTGCCCCTCCCAAAGCAGAGCTGCTCTGGCCAGCTCTGGGCTCCTCAGCTCAAGAAGGACATTGAGAGACTTGAACCTGCCCAGAGAAGGGCAAGGAGCTGGGGAGGGGTCTGGGGCACAGCCCTGGGAGGAGAGGCTGAGGGAGCTGGGGTTGCTTAGCCTGGAGAAGAGGAGGCTCAGGGGAGACCTTCTTGCTCTCTCCAACTCCCTGAAGGGAGGTTGGAGCCAGGTGGGGGTTGGGCTCTTCTCCCAGCAGCACCAGAACAAGAGGACACAGCCTCAAGCTGTGCCAGGGGAGGTTTAGGCTGGAGGTGAGGAGAAAGTTCTTCCCAGAGAGAGGAATTGGCCCTGGGGATGTGCTGCCCAGGGAGGTGGTGGAGTCCCCATCCCTGGGGGTGCTCCAAAAAGGCCTGGATGTGGCACTGGGAGCCATGGGTTAGCTGTCAGGAGGTGCTGGGGGAGAGGTTGGACTGGATGAGCTCTGAGGTCTTTTCCAACCTGGTTGATTCCCCACAGAAAGCCAAATGAAAGCCTCAGGAGTGGGTGGTCCAGGGAGGCTGGGGGGGCTCCCTGGGGGTGTTCAGGGCCTGGAGCACCTGGGTGAGAGCCCAGCCCTGGGGGCCAGCTCAGAGCCCAGAGAGGTGCTCAGCAGGATGAGCCTGGGGAGGTGCTCAGCAGGATGAGCCTGGGGAGGTGCTCAGCAGGATGAGCCTGGGGAGGTGCTCAGCAGGATGAGCCTGGGGAGGTGCTCAGCAGGATGAGCCTGGGGAGGGAGGTGCTCAGCAGGATGAGCCTGGGGAGGGAGGTGCTCAGCAGGATGAGCCTGGGGAGGTGCTCAGCAGGATGAGCCTGGGGAGGGAGGTGCTCAGCAGGATGAGCCTGGGGAGGGAGGTGCTCAGCAGGATGAGCCTGGGGAGGTGCTCAGCAGGATGAGCCTGGGGAGGGAGGTGCTCAGCAGGATGAGCCTGGGGAGGGAGGTGCTCAGCAGGATGAGATTGGGGAGGTGCTCAGCAGGATGAGCCTGGGGAGGTGCTCAGCAGGATGAGCCTGGGGAGGTGCTCAGCAGGATGAGCCTGGGGAGGTGCTCAGCAGGATGAGCCTGGGGAGGTGCTCAGCAGGATGAGCCTGGGGAGGGAGGTGCTCAGCAGGATGAGATTGGGGAGGTGCTCAGCAGGATGAGCCTGGGGAGGTGCTCAGCAGGATGAGCCTGGGGAGGTGCTCAGCAGGATGAGCCTGGGGAGGGAGGTGCTCAGCAGGATGAGATTGGGGAGGTGCTCAGCAGGATGAGCCTGGGGAGGGAGGTGCTCAGCAGGATGAGCCTGGGGAGGGAGGTGCTCAGCAGGATGAGCCTGGGGAGGGAGGTGCTCAGCAGGATGAGCCTGGGGAGGTGCTCAGCAGGATGAGCCTGGGGAGGGAGGTGCTCAGCAGGATGAGCCTGGGGAGGGAGGTGCTCAGCAGGATGAGATTGGGGAGGTGCTCAGCAGGATGAGCCTGGGGAGGGAGGTGCTCAGCAGGATGAGCCTGGGGAGGTGCTCAGCAGGATGAGCCTGGGGGGGGAGGTGCTCAGCAGGATGAGCCTGGGGAGGTGCTCAGCAGGATGAGCCTGGGGGGGGAGGTGCTCAGCAGGATGAGCCTGGGGGGGGAGGTGCTCAGCAGGATGAGCCTGGGGAGGTGCTCAGCAGGATGAGCCTGGGGAGGGAGGTGCTCAGCAGGATGAGCCTGGGGAGGGAGGTGCTCAGCAGGATGAGATTGGGGAGGTGCTCAGCAGGATGAGCCTGGGGAGGGAGGTGCTCAGCAGGATGAGCCTGGGGAGGGAGGTGCTCAGCAGGATGAGCCTGGGGAGGGAGGTGCTCAGCAGGATGAGCCTGGGGAGGTGCTCAGCAGGATGAGCCTGGGGAGGGAGGTGCTCAGCAGGATGAGATTGGGGAGGTGCTCAGCAGGATGAGCCTGGGGAGGGAGGTGCTCAGCAGGATGAGCCTGGGGAGGTGCTCAGCAGGATGAGCCTGGGGGGGGAGGTGCTCAGCAGGATGAGCCTGGGGAGAGAGGTGCTCAGCAGGATGAGCCTGGGGAGGTGCTCAGCAGGATGAGCCTGGGGAGGTGCTCAGCAGGATGAGCCTGGGGAGGGAGGTGCTCAGCAGGATGAGCCTGGGGAGGTGCTCAGCAGGATGAGCCTGGGGAGGTGCTCAGCCGGCTGCCAGCCCAAAGCAGCGCTGTGGGGACAGCCCCGGGGGTGGGGGCTGAGGGCAGGCTCCTTGCCAGGAGGCCGCAGGCAGGTGGCAGAGGGCAGCAGGGCCCTTGGGCACTGTACCTCGGCTCAGCCAGGCAGAGCCTGCCCAGGGCAAGGGCTGAGTTGCGCTGCACCGAGGCCGGGGCAGCATCGCCCCCTGCCAGCCGCAGCAGGGCCGGCACCGCCCCGGAGCCCAGCAGGGAGCTCGCTGCCCCAGGCACTGCCAGGCACTGCCCCAGGCACAGGGCGGCGTTGCCCACAGCCACTTCATCCTCTGAGGCCAAGAGCTCCAGCAGCAGCCTGAGCCCTGCAGAGAGAGGGGAGGTGATGGCAGCAGGGGAGAAATGGGGAGGGGAGAGGGGAAATGGGGAGGGGAGAGGGGGAGGGCAGAGGGAGAGGGCAGAGGGGACTGGGGAGGGCAGAGGGGGAGGGCAGAGGGGGAGGGCAGAGGGGGAGGGCAGAGGGGACTGGAGAGGGCAGAGGGGGAGGGCAGAGGGGGAGGGCAGAGGGGACTGGGGAGGAATTCTTTGCAGTGAGGGTAGGGAGCCCCTGGCACAGGCTGCCCAGGGAGGCTGTGGCTGTTCCCTCCCTGGAGGTGCTCAGGGCCAGGCTGGATGAGGCTGGGGGGAGGGGTCCCTGCCCCTGGATGACCTTTAAGGCCCCTTCCAGGCCCAGCCATGCTGCCAGCCCCTGAGCCCAGGCAGCTGCACAGCTCTCGCTGGCACTGCAAGCAGCAGCAGCAGCTGAGGCCTCAGCACCAGCCAGGCAGAGCAAAGCCATCCCAGCAGGCTGACTGCTGCCCCCAGCCCAGCCATGGCCCTCAGGGGCAGGACACTGCCCTGGGGGTTCCAGCAGCTGCTCTGGGGGGCTGCTCTCTCCTGCTGCAGTGCTGTCTCCTGCCCAGGCAGTGCTGCAGCAGCAGGGCTGGTGCAGGAGCTAAGCAAGCAGCCCAGCTGCAGTCCCACCTCCTGAGACAGGCTCCCAGCAGCAGGGCAAGGTCTGGGCTGGCACAGAGGGGAGGCAAACACAAAGCAGAGGCTGCTGGCAGGGCTCAAGCCCCAGGAGCTCAGGGGGAGTGAGTGAGGGAAGTGCTCTGCTGCTCGGGGGCAGTGCAAGGAGCTGCAGCTGCAGCTGACAGAGAAGCTCCTCAGGGCTGCAGGGGAGGAAGGTGATGCTCTGGGAGGCTTTGGGTGAGTGCAGACCCTGAGCTTCAGCAGCTGGCAGCCTCTTGGCAGCCTCAGCCACTGAGATGAGCTTCAGCCCTCCCCTGGTGCAGTCCAGTTGGCATTAACTGGCCCTGGGCTGTGAAAGCCACCCCAGCAGTGTTAGAGCCCCTGAGCAGAGCACAGGCACTCAGCCAGCCCCTGGCAGCCCCACTCTGTCTGCACAGCCACTCCAGGCCCAGGGAGGGAGCAGCCTCAGCCTCCCAGCACGGCTCAGGGACCTTAGGGACCCTCCACTCCACGGGCAGGGACACCTTCCCCCAGCCCAGGGGGCTTGGCTGGCACTGAGATCACCTCCCTGCACCCAGGGCAGCTGTCACTCACCTCTGTCAGCCCTCACAAGGTCTTCTTGAGCTTGTCTGCTGCTCCTGGTGCAGATGCAAAGGGTCCTCAGGGCATAACTGGAGCTGAGCTCTCCCCCAGCCTAGATGTGAGGGATGGACACATGAGCAACCCCACAGCTCCCAGCCCAGCCCCCTCAGGGGGACAGAACAGCTTAGGGAGAGACCCTCAGGTGTCCTCCCCTACCCCCCAGCACCACATCAAGACCTCAGTTAGCATCTCTCAGGATGACCACAAGCTGAAGGGGACAATGAGAACCACCTCTGCCCTGCCAGCCACAGCCACCCAACGCCCCCTGCACCTCTGCAGCCCTTCCTTCCACACCTCTGAGGCTTGCCAGCCCCAAGCTGAGTGCCACAAGCTTCCTCCAGCCTCATTTTATCTGCATCATAGCAACCCTGGGGAGCCCAGGCCAGGGCAGGGCAGGCAGCCTGGGCAGGCAGCAGGCTCAGACCAGGGCAGGACAGGCTACAGGCTCAGGACAGGCTGCAGGCTCAGGGCAGAGCAGGCTCAGGGCAGGACAGGCTGCAGGCTCAGGGCAGGCTGCAGGCTCCAGGCAGGCTGCAGGCAGCAGGCTCAGGGCAGGCTGCAGGCTCCAGGCAGGCTGCAGGCTGCAGGCTCAGGGCAGGCTGCAGGCTCAGGGCAAGCTGCAGGCTCAGGGCAGGCTGCAGGCTCAGGCTCAGGGCAGGGCAGGCTGCAGGCTCAGGGCAGGCTGCAGGCTCAGGCTCAGGGCAGGGCAGGCTGCAGGCTCAGGGCAGGGCAGGCTGCAGGCAGCAGGCTCAGGGCAGGCTGCAGGCAGCAGGCTCAGGGCAGGCTGCAGGCAGCAGGCTCAGGGTAGGCTGCAGGCTCAGGGCCAGGGCAGGCTGCAGGCTCAGGGCAGGGCAGGCTGCAGGCTCAGGGCAGGGCAGGCTGCAGGCTCAGGCTCAGGGCAGGCTGCAGGCTCAGGGCAGGCTGCAGGCAGCAGGCTCAGGGCAGGCTGCAGGCAGCAGGCTCAGGGCAGGCTGCAGGCTCAGGATCAGAGCCCTAGAAAGGCTGAGCTTGGAAGGGACCTCAGAGTTCCTCTCCCCCAACCTCCCTGCCATGGGCTTGGACACCTCTCAGCCAGCCTCAGCTGCCCAAGGCCTCCTCCAGCCTGGGGCTTTGCACACCTGCAGGCAGGAGGCATCCAGAGCCTCCCTGAGCAACCTGTGCCAGTGCCTCCCCACCCCCATGCTGAAGACCTTCCTCAGCTCCAGCCTCAGCTTCCAGTCCTGCCCTGCAGCCAGAGGGACTGCTGCTGCCCTGCTGGGGAGAGGAGGCCAAGCCCAGGGGCAGCTGTGGGTCCCTGAAGAGGGCAGGAACCAGATGAATTCAGCTCCCTGAACTCACTCTGAGGACTTGGATCATCTTCTTCACCACTCCTCCCCGGACTGCAGCTTCCACTGCTGAGGAGGCTGCTGCCAGGCTGCGGCTCAGCACCCCACAGGCTCTCTGCAGCAGAGGAGAGGACAGCACAAAGCCAACAGCCAGGGGCAGGGACACCTCCCAGCGGCCCAGGCTGGCCCTGAGCACCCCCAGGCAGGAGGCAGCCAGAGCCTGCCCGTGCCAGTGCCTCCCCACCCTCCCTGTGCTTACTGTGACAATGCCTCCAGCCTTGTCCCCCAGCAGGCACAGGCTCCTGCCACTGATCTCCACAGCCAGGCCCTGGGACAGCAGTGGGAGAGGCTCAGGGAGGGTTGGAGCAGACAAGAAAGAGCCCAGGTGAGGGCACAGATGGCAGGAGGCTGCTGGCATCCCCAGCACCCCCAGCTGCAGCTGCTCAGGCAGCAGAGGGCTGCAGCTGCTCAGGCAGCAGAGGGCTGCAGCTGCTCAGGCAGCAGAGGCAGAGGCTGCAGAGGGCTGCAGAGGCTGCAGCTGCTCAGGCAGCTCTGCAGCCCTGAAGGACAGCAGCACAGAGCCCCCCAGCTCTGCTTCACCTGGATGAGCAGGTTGGACTCCAGCAGCAGGTTCATCATCAGCCCCAGCACTGCACAGACACACTCCTGGGACAGGGAGGGGTTGCTCAGGTACTGATCCTGTGTGCAGAGGAGAGAAGAGTGCAGGGGGGCAGGGGATGCACTCCCTGCATTGCCCTCTGCAGCTGCCTGGGAGGGGGCTGCAGGGAGCTGGGGGTTGGGCTCTGCTCCCCAGAACCAGGGGATAGAAGAGGGGAAAGGGCCTGAGGCTGTGGCAGGGGAGGGTTAGGCTGGAGAGGAGGAGAGATGCCTCTGCTGCAGGAGTGGCCAGGGACTGGCACAGGCTGCCCAGGGAGGTGGTGGAGTCCCCAGCCAGAGTGCAGAACTTAGCAGCAGGTTGGAAAAGACCTCAGAGCTCATCCAGGCCAACCTCCCCCCCAGCACCACCTGAGCAACTCAGCCATGGCTCCAAGGCCCTCCCTAAACCCCTCCAGGGATGGGGACTCCCCCACCTCCCTGGGCAGCACATCCCCAGGGCCAAGCTCTCCTGCTGGGAAGAACAACTTCCTAACACCCAGCCTGAACCTCCCCTGGCACAGCCTGAGACTGTGTCCTCTTGTTCTGGTGCTGGCTGCCTGGGAGAAGAGCCCAACCCCCACCTGGCTACAACCTGCAGAGGAGCTGGGGTCCCCCTACAGAGGAGCTGGGTCCCCCCTACAGAGGAGCTGGGTCCCCCCCCTGCAGAGGAGCTGGGTCCCCCCCTACAGAGGAGCTGGGTCCCCCCCTGCAGAGGAGCTGGGTCCCCCCCTGCAGAGGAGCTGGGTCTCCCCTACAGAGGAGCTGGGGTCCCCCCCTACAGAGGAGCTGGGTCCCCATACAGAGGAGCTGGGGTCCCCCTGCAGAGGAGCTGGGTCCCCCCTACAGAGGAGCTGGGTCCCCCCCTACAGAGGAGCTGGGTCCCCATACAGAGGAGCTGGGGTCTCCCCTACAGAGGAGCTGGGTCCCCCCCTGCAGAGGAGCTGGGTCCCCCCCTGCAGAGGAGCTGGGTCCCCCCCTGCAGAGGAGCTGGGTCTCCCCTACAGAGGAGCTGGGGTCCCCCCCTACAGAGGAGCTGGGTCCCCCCCTACAGAGGAGCTGGGTCCCCCTACAGAGGAGCTGGGGTCCCCCCCTACAGAGGAGCTGGGTCCCCATACAGAGGAGCTGGGGTCCCCCTGCAGAGGAGCTGGGTCCCCCCTACAGAGGAGCTGGGTCCCCCCCTACAGAGGAGCTGGGTCCCCATACAGAGGAGCTGGGTCCCCCCCTACAGAGGAGCTGGGTCCCCATACAGAGGAGCTGGGTCCCCCCTGCAGAGGAGCTGGGTCCCCCCTACAGAGGAGCTGGGGTACCCCCTACAGAGGAGCTGGGTCCCCCCCTACAGAGGAGCTGGGTCCCCCCTACAGAGGAGCTGGGGTCTCCCTACAGAGGAGCTGGGGTCCCCCTACAGAGGAGCTGGGTCCCCCCCTACAGAGGAGCTGGGTCCCCCCTGCAGAGGAGCTGGGTCCCCATACAGAGGAGCTGGGGTCCCCCCCTACAGAGGAGCTGGGTCCCCATACAGAGGAGCTGGGGTCCCCCCCTACAGAGGAGCTGGGTCCCCATACAGAGGAGCTGGGTCCCCATACAGAGGAGCTGGGGTCCCCCCTTACAGAGGAGCTGGGGTCCCCCCTGCAGAGGAGCTGGGATCCCCCCTACAGAGGAGCTGGGGTCCCCTACAGAGGAGCTGGGTCCCCATACAGAGGAGCTGGGGTCCCCCCTACAGAGGAGCTGGGTCCCCCCTTGCAGAGGAGCTGGGATCCCCCCTGCAGAGGAGCTGGGGTCTCCCCTACAGAGGAGCTGGGTCCCCCCTGCAGAGGAGCTGGGGTCTCCCCTACAGAGGAGCTGGGGTCCCCCCTGCAGGGAAGCAGCCAGCTGCTTTACCAGGAGCTGGAGGCAGGCTTGCCAGCACTGCCTGCTCTCAGCCAGCTGCACTCTGATGCCCACAGCTGCACAGAGGGTGCCCAGGCTGCCAACACAGCGGGCAAGGGCTGCCTGGTTCACCAGCTTGGCAGAGGCCTGGCAAGGGGAGAGTGGGAGAAGGAAGTCAGAGCAGAGGAGGAGGGAGGTGTGGGCTGGGAGGAGGTTGTAGAGGGAGGGTGGGGGGAGGCTAGGGACCAGGGAGGTGATGGCTGCCAGCCCCTTGGAGGTGCCCAAGGCCAGGCTGGGCGAGGCCCTGGGCAGCCTGGGGCTGGTGGGAGGTGGTGGCAGGGAGTTAAAGTCACCTCAGGAGTGCAGCACAAGGCTGAGCTCCTGCCCTGCCTCATTCCCAGGGGGCATCTGCAGCCCAGCTGGGGATGAAGGCAGCAGCCAGGCACTGAGGGGTGCAGGCTGAGCCTTCCCCTGAGCAAAGCTTGCCCCAAGCCTGGGTTTCTTGTACCTGCAGCACCAGAGGCAGGGCAGCCACTGCAGGTCTGCCATGGGGGGCTGCCTGGGGGCAGTCAGAGGGCAGCTGGCACAAAAGCCAAGCAGTGCAGGAGCTGTGAGCTTCCATACCAGCAGCTGGGTGAACAGAGGCAGAACTCCTGAGGGAAGCAGAGCACCAGCCTGGGATCTGAACCTGTTGGGAGACAAAGCAAGCTGAGAGCTGCAGGCACAACACAGCCAAGGCTGGGAGAGCTGGGGCTGCTCAGCCTGGGGAAGAGAAGGCTCTGGGGGGAACCTTAGAGCAGCCTTCCAGTGCCTGAAGGGTCAGCAGGAGAGCTGGGGAGGGAGTTGTGATGAGGGCTTGGAGTGGCAGGATGAGAGGGAAGGGATGGAAGCTGGAGGAGGGGAGGTTGAGGCTGGAGATGAGGAGGAAATCCTTGCCAGGGAGGGTGGGGAGAGACTGGCACAGGCTGCCCAGGGGGCTGTGGGTGCTCAAGGCCAGGTTGGATGAAGCCTGAGCAGCCTGGGCTGGTGGGAGCTGTCCCTGCCCCTGGCAGGGGGTTGGCACTGGGTGCTCTTGCAGGTCCCTTCCATCCCAACCCCTGTCCCTACAGGCAACACAGCAGCAGCCAGCCAAGGGGGCCAGCAGAGCAGCCAGCCAAGGGGGCCAGCAGCAGCCTGCCAAGGGGGGCCAGCAGCAGCCTGCCAAGGGGGGCCAGCAGCAGCCTGCCAAGGGGGGCCAGCAGCAGCCTGCCAAGGGGGCCAGCAGCAGCCAGCCAAGGGGGCCAGCAGCAGCCAGCCAAGGGGGCCAGCAGCAGCCTGCCAAGGGGGCCAGCAGCAGCCAGCCAAGGGGGCCAGCAGCAGCCAGCCAAGGGGGCCAGCAGAGCAGCCTCTCAGCAGCCTCTCTCCCAGCCCTGGCACATTTCAACCACAGCTGGGCAACAGCAAAGCACTCACCTGGCCCCTGCAGCCAGCTCAGAGAGGATGTCCATGGCACTGCCAGCCCTGGTGTCACTGTAGGGCACACAGCTCATCAGAGCCTGCAGCCAGCTGTCAAGTAGCAGAAGGCCAAAGGGTTGCTCTCAGCTTTGGTTCCCAGTACTCAGGGTCCCAGTGGTGTTTCAGGCAGCTCCTGGTGGATCCCAGGCTGCCAGCCTGGAAGGGACCCTCTTGATCCCACCTCTGACACTCCCCTGGGTGCAGCAGGGTTTGGCCCAAGCTGGATATCCCAGGCCCTCCAAAGAGAAGGTTTCAGGCCCCCTAACATGCTGAGCCACATGGATGTTATCTGCCTTGCTTTACAGCATCCCCTCAGCTCTGGCAGAGAGCCTGCAGCCTGAGAGAGCCTGCAGGCAGGGGGGGGAGAGAGAGAGCCTGCAGGCAGGGGGGGAGAGAGAGAGCCTGCAGGCAGGGGGGGAGAGAGCCTCCAGCCTGGGAGAGCCTCCAGCCTGGGAGAGCCTCCAGCCTGGGACAGCCTCCAGCCTGGGACAGCCTCCAGCCTGGGACAGCCTCCAGCCTGGGAGCCTGCAGGCTTCCTTCCCTGCAAGGACAGAATGCCCCTGGATTCATGTTGGATGCCACAGAGTGAAGGCTGACCAACTGCTGGAGGATCTTCTCTGCTCAGCCAAGGCTCTCAAACCATCTCCTGCCCAAGAGGCAAGGGGAATTTATCCTCTGCTTCACTCTGGCAGGGACCAGCAGGGGAAGAGGATGAAGGGAAGGAAGAGGCTGCTGGTTCCTGCCCTGCTCAGGGAGCCCTGGCACCCCTTCAGCAGCCATGGATACCACCCAGCAGCTGAGGAGAGAGGCTCAGGGAATGGGTTGGGTTGGAAGGGGCCTCAAGGCTCCTCCAGCTCCAACCCCCTGCCATGGGCAGGGACACCTCCCACCAGCCCAGGCTGCTCAGGGCCTCATCCAGCCTGGCCTTGAGCATCCACAGCCCCCCTGGGCAGCCTGTGCCAGTCCCTCCCCACCCTCCCTGGCAAGAAGTTCTTCCCCATCCCCAGTCTCAATCTGCCCTCCTCCAGCCTCAGGCCACTGCCTCCTGTGCTGTCACCCTCTGTCAGCCCAGGCACTGAGCTGCAGCAGTGGTCATTACTTGCTCAGGTCCAGGTGCTTGCCCAGCAGTCTCCTCCCAGTCTCATTCCCTGAGTAGAGGGAAAGGAGGGCCAGGGTCTGCTGCTGGATCTCTGCCACCCCAGAGGAGAGCAGCTTTGGCAGCTGGGCATTCACATCAGGGTCACTCAGCAGGAGATGCTGGTTTGCTTCTGCAAAGAGAGGAGATTCCAGAGGGGGCTCCCACCAGGGCACCCCCTTCCCCTCACAGGCTTGCCCCCAGCTGCTGCTTTGAGGCTCTGGGAGGCCTCTCCCAACCAACACCGCCCCAGAGGTCTTCATTCCATCCACTCCTGTCCTCATGTGCTGCCGGAGCTGCTCAGCCTCCCCCCTGCTGGCCCTGCTCTGACCCTCAGCCCTGTGCTGCTCTGGCTGCTCCCAGCTGCAAGGCAAAGCCACAGCAGAGATCTCCTCCGCAGGGCAGCGATGAGCACAGGGAGCTGACCTGCCCACCCCTCCAGCAGGCTGGAGAAGGGCTCAGAGAGGCAGCCTGGGAAGGGAATCTCAGCTGGCAGAGAGCTGCCAGAAGGGAGCTGGCTGCTGCTGCAAGCCTCCAGCACTGTGTGTCTGAGCCCTGAAGCTGTGCTGGGAACATCTCAGCCCCAGGGGCTCTGGGAGAGAGCTGTTCCTGCCACACCAGCAGTGACCCAGGGGGGTGATGTGCTCTCACCATTTCCAGTGCAGACAGCTTGCCACAGCAGGAGGAGGGAAACAGACAGCTCCAGCTCAGCACTGCCTCTCCTCTCTGCACAGAAGCCCCTAAATCAGAAACCTTGCCTCAGCAAGGGGCAGAGCCAGGCAGCAGGGAAGGCAGAGAAGCCCCAAGGGGAGGAGGATCTGACAGAGGAGCATTTAGGCTCTCAACCCAGAGCTGGAAGGTTTAGCAGGTGGAGCACTCAGAGCTGTGAGCCAGACCTGCCCCCACCAGAGCAGACCTGGGATCCCCCCAGCTCCACTCTGCCCTCACCACACACAGACCCCACAGGAGGGCTGCACAGCATGAAGCTGGAGCAGGGCAGGGCAGGGTTGGACACCAGGAGCAGTTTCTGCACAGTGAGGGTGAGGAGACTCTGGGACAGGCTGCCCAGGGAGGGAGGGGAGGCTCCAGCCCTGGGGACATTCAAGATCAGGAGGCCAAGAAGGCCAAGGGCATCCTGGCCTGGGTCAGGAGCAGTGTGGCCAGCAGGAGCAGGGAGCTCATCCTGCCCTGTGCTCAGCACTGCTCAGGCCACACCTGGAGTCCTGTGTCCAGCTCAAGAAGGAGATTGAGAGACTGGAAGGTGTCCAGAGAAGGGCAAGGAGCTGGGGAGGGGTCTGGAGCACAGCCCTGGGAGGAGAGGCTGAGGGAGCTGGGGTTGCTCAGCCTGGAGAAGAGGAGGCTCAGGGGAGACCTTCTTGCTCTCTGCAACTCCCTGCAGGGAGGTTGTAGCCAGGTGGGGGTTGGGCTCTGCTCCCAGGCACCCAGCACCAGAACAAGAGGACACAGTCTCAAGCTGTGCCAGGGGAGGTTCAGGCCGGAGGGGAGGACAAAGTTCTTCCCATACAGAGAGATTGGCCCTGGGAATGTGCTGCCCAGGGAGGTGGTGCAGTCCCCAGCCCTGGAGGGGTTCAGGAAGAGCCTGGCTGAGGCCCTTGGAGCCATGGTTGAGTTGCTCAGATGGTGCTGGGTGAGGGGTTGGACCTGATGAGCTCTGAGGTCTTTTCCAGCCCCTCTCTGGTCAGCCTGGCTGGGCCCTGGGCAGCCTGCTCTGGCTGGAGGATCAGCAGACAGAGGATGAATGGCTGCATGCTGCTCACTGCCAGGGCAGTCAGACACGAGTCACTCAGCTCAGGTCTGTCGTGAGTTTATCTTCTGAGCATCTCAAGAGGGGATTGTGTTTCCTGAGGCCAGGCTTTCCATTCCCTCAGGCTGTGAGCCCCTCCTGTTCCCCCCGGGGGGGCTCTTACCGTCTCACAGCCTCGTTGGCTCGCAGGAGACTGAAGCCATTGTTTGTCCTGAAGAAGGTTTGCTCAGTGCCTGCAGAAGCCAGAGGGGAAAGAATCAGCTCCCTGCTGCCAGCTGGCTGAGGCACCGTGGGGAAGGCAGACTCCTGCCCTGCTCTAACACAGTGCTGAAAGGGAAAGGGCACCAGACCAACAGCCCCGGGGAGAGGACATCACTCAAGCAGGGAGGAAGAGCTGCAGGAAGGCTGCTGGGAGTTGGAGCTCTGGAGCCTGCTTGGGTTCATGCCTGCTGCTAGGAGGAACAACTGACTGCAAGGGAAAGGCTTTCTAACAGGGCTGACACCCGAGGTGCTCTGCAACCCAGGGTGCTCCCAGGCAGCTACAGAGGGTCAGAAACCAAGGCAGCAGCTCTGGAGGGAGCCAGAGCCAGAGGCAGCCTGAGGAGCTCAGCTGGGACTCTCCTCTGCTGCTGCAAAATGTATTCACAGGAGGAAGGCAGCCCCCAAGGGCATCCTGCCCCAGCCCCCTGCCCACAGCAGGGACAGCTCCAGCCAGAGCAGGCTGCACAGGGACACAGCCAGGCTGAGCCTGAATGGCTCCAGGGATGGAGCCTCAGCCACCTCCCTGGGCAGCCTGTGCCAGTGTCTCCCCAGCCTCCCTGTGCAGAGCTTCCTCCTGCTGCCCAACCTAACTCTGCCCTGCTCCAGCCTCAAAGCCTTGCTCCTGCTCCTGCCACCCCCAGCCCTGCTGAGCAGTCCCTCCCCAGCCTGCCTGCAGCTCCCTGCAGACCCTGAGAGGCTGCTTTAAACTCTCCCTGCAGCCTTCTCCATGCTGCACAGCCCAAATTCTCCCAGCCTGTCCCCACAGCAGAGGTTCTCCACCCCTCTGATCCTCTTTGTGGCCTCCTCTGGAGCCCCTGCAGCAGGCACCTCCTGGCCAGCCCCTGGGAGAGATCCAAGGCTGCTGCTTTCTGTCTTTCCAGCTGCTCCAACTCCTGCTCCTCTCCCTGGGATCCCAGCTCCCAGGAATGGCCTCATTAAGTGGCCTTCCTCTGCAGGGGGGGTTGGACTCCATGCCTGCAGGTCCCTTCCAAAGCATTCCCTGAGCCCATGAAACACTTACAGCCTGTCACAGCCCCTGCCAGCAGCCTGATCCCTCCTGCATAGTAGAGGATGCTCTGGCCAGGCCTGTGGAGGTTCTGCAGCAGCTCTTTTATGGCCAGAGCAGCCAGACTGCCAGACTCAGCTTCCTCCTTCGCTCTCTCTTCAGCCTTCAGCCTCTTCTCCTCCAGGTTCACCTCATTGACACAGTCTTGGCCATGCAGAGAAAACAGAGCCCCATGGTTTGGGGGGGGTCAGGAGTGACAGAGTGGGAGAGGCTCCCTGGAGACTGAGTCCAGCCCCCCAGCCAGAGCAGGAACACAGCCAGGAGGGGCTTGGAGCTGGAGACTCCACCACCTCTCTGGGCAGCCTGCTCCAGGGCTCACAGAGCAGAACTTCCTCCTCCTGTTTAGAAGGAGCTTCCTCTGCTCAGGCTGATGCCCATCAGGCCTTGTCCTGCCAGTGGGCACCCCTGAGCAGAGCCTGGCCCCATCCTCCTGACCCCCCAGCTGTGTGTAGGGGAGGGGACAGTGCAGCCACCTCTGTTTCTTACCTTCAAAGAGGCTTTGCCTTTGGGGATCAGCTTGCAAGAGCTGCTCATAGCACTGCCTGGACTGAACAGAGAGCAGCAAGGGGCTCACATCTCAACACAAAAATGGCAAGGGGATGGAAATGAGGACTCCCCACCCCTCCTGGTGAAGAACCTCTTCCTCATCTCCAGTCTCAAACTGCCCTCCCCCAGCTTCAATCCATTCCCTCTCACTCCCAGCCCCTCTCAGATGTCCCTTCCTGGCTTTCCTGTAGCCTCCTTCAGGTAGTGAAGCTACCAGCAGCTATTAAGAGACAGTGGAAGGTCCCTGAGCTTGCACACAGGGGTCAGCAGCTTCCCCCCACTGCTCAGCAGAGGGAACCACAAAGTGACCACAGGCCTCCTGTCACAGCAGCAGAGCCAAGCCCCATCCCCATGGCCACAAGCCCCCAGCAGCTCACCTGGCTGTAGTGCTGCAGTGCCAGGTGAGCTTTCCCCATCAGGAAGAAGGCTTTGGCACACTTCCCATTGCACTGTGGGGAAAGCCAGGGCAGCATTAATGCTGTGTTTGGAGACCTCAACCATTCCACAGGCCCCTGCCCCAGCCTTCTCACTGACTGCTCCAGCAGCCTGGAAGCACAGCAGGAGAGATTCATGCCATGGAAGAGAGGCAGCTGCACCTCACAGGCTGAATTGTTCCCCCCCAGGTGCCAACCTTCCTTCCCTCTGCATGGAACAAAGGCTCTGTGCTGGTTAAGGGGTGGCAGGCAGCTGAGAGCCTTCCCTGGAAGCTGCTCCCCCAGCTGAGAGCCTTCCCTGGAAGCTGCTGCTGCTGCTCCAGCTGAGAGCCTTCCCTGGAAGCTGCTCCCCCAGCTCAGAGCCTTCCCTGGAAGCTGCTGCTCCAGCTGAGAGCCTTCCCTGGAAGCTGCTGCTGCTGCTCCCCCAGCTGAGAGCCTTCCCTGGAAGCTGCTGCTGCTCCCCCAGCTCAGAGCCTTCCCTGCAAGCTGCTGCTGCCCCAGCTGAGAGCCTTCCCTGGAAGCTGCTGCTGCTCCTCCAGCTGAGAGCCTTCCCTGGAAGCTGCTGCTGCTGCCCCAGCTGAGAGCCTTCCCTGGAAGCTGCTGCTGCTCCTCCAGCTGAGAGCCTTCCCTGGAAGCTGCTGCTGCCCCAGCTGAGAGCCTTCCCTGCAAGCTGCTGCTGCTCCCCCAGCTGAGAGCCTTCCCTGGAAGCTGCTGCTGCTCCCCCAGCTGAGAGCCTTCCCTGCAAGCTGCTGCTGCTCCCCCAGCTGAGAGCCTTCCCTGGAAGCTGCTGCTGCTCCCCCAGCTGAGAGCCTTCCCTGGAAGCTGCTGCTGCTGCCCCAGCTCAGAGCCTTCCCTGGAAGCTGCTGCTGCTGCCCCAGCTGAGAGCCTTCCCTGGAAGCTGCTGCTGCTGCCCCAGCTCAGAGCCTTCCCTGGAAGCTGCTTCTGCTCCCCCAGCTGAGAGCCTTCCCTGGAAGCTGCTGCTGCTCCCCCAGCTGAGAGCCTTCCCTGGAAGCTGCTGCTCCCCCAGCTGAGAGCCTTCCCTGGAAGCTGCTCCCCCAGCTGAGAGCCTTCCCTGGAAGCTGCTGCTGCTGCCCCAGCTGAGAGCCTTCCCTGGAAGCTGCTGCTGCTGCCCCAGCTCAGAGCCTTCCCTGGAAGCTGCTGCTGCTGCCCCAGCTCAGAGCCTTCCCTGGAAGCTGCTGCTGCTGCCCCAGCTGAGAGCCTTCCCTGGAAGCTGCTGCTGCTGCCCCAGCTCAGAGCCTTCCCTGGAAGCTGCTGCTGCTGCCCCAGCTGAGAGCCTTCCCTGGAAGCTGCTGCTGCTCCCCCAGCTCAGAGCCTTCCCTGGAAGCTGCTGCTGCTGCCCCAGCTGAGAGCCTTCCCTGCAAGCTGCTGCTGCTGCTCCCCCAGCTCAGAGCCTTCCCTGCAAGCTGCTGCTGCCCCAGCTGAGAGCCTTCCCTGGAAGCTGCTGCTGCTCCTCCAGCTGAGAGCCTTCCCTGGAAGCTGCTGCTGCTCCTCCAGCTGAGAGCCTTCCCTGGAAGCTGCTGCTGCTCCTCCAGCTGAGAGCCTTCCCTGGAAGCTGCTGCTGCCCCAGCTGAGAGCCTTCCCTGCAAGCTGCTGCTGCCCCAGCTCAGAGCCTTCCCTGGAAGCTGCTGCTGCTCCCCTAGCTGAGAGCCTTCCCTGGAAGCTGCTGCTGCTCCTCCAGCTGAGAGCCTTCCCTGGAAGCTGCTGCTGCTCCCCCAGCTGAGAGCCTTCCCTGGAAGCTGCTGCTGCTGCTGCTCCAGCTGAGAGCCTTCCCTGGAAGCTGCTTCTGCCCCAGCTCAGAGCCTTCCCTGGAAGCTGCTGCTCCCCCAGCTGAGAGCCTTCCCTGGAAGCTGCTGCTGCTGCCCCAGCTCAGAGCCTTCCCTGGAAGCTGCTTCTGCCCCAGCTCAGAGCCTTCCCTGGAAGCTGCTGCTCCCCCAGCTGAGAGCCTTCCCTGGAAGCTGCTGCTGCTGCCCCAGCTCAGAGCCTTCCCTGGAAGCTGCTGCTGCTGCCCCAGCTCAGAGCCTTCCCTGGAAGCTGCTGCTGCTCTCCCAGCTGAGAGCCTTCCCTGGAAGCTGCTGCTGCTCCTCCAGCTGAGAGCCTTCCCTGGAAGCTGCTGCTGCTTCCCCAGCTCAGAGCCTTCCCTGGAAGCTGCTCCCCCAGCAGGCTCTCATGCAGGGAGCTGCTGCTCATCCCTGCACCTCTGAGCCTCTGCCAGCACCACTGCCATGGGGCTGGGGATCAGTTGTGCCAGGAATGCTGATTGCCATTAGCTGGGCACAGGAGAAAACCAGGAGCCAGCCAAGGGGACTCAGCCAGCCCAGCCCCAGCAGCTTGAAGTGCTGCTGCCCACAACCCTCCCTGCTGGGCACCACTGGCACAGCTCCCTTGGGATTCAGCTCCTTGCTGTCTGTTCAGTTACCATCTTGACCTTGCCCACCAGACCTGCTCCTGGTGAGCTTCAAGAGAGCCTTTTGCCTCTCCAGGAGGGGATGTGCCAAGGCAGCAGCTCGTTGTCCCTTCTAGCAAGCTCCTAACCAAAAGCTCCTAGGAGCCAGAAGAGCTTCAAGCAGGCAGCACTCCAACATTCACTGCTTTGTGCTGCTCAGGCTCACTCAGGGGGCAGCAGTCTGTGCACCACTGCTGCTGCTGGGCAGCTCCACCTCACCAGTCACCCCCAGTCCCACCTTGCAGGAGCTCTTGACCTGAGGCAGGAGAGGCAGAGTCCTGAGGTTACCTTTAGTGCCCATTCACAGTCAGCAATGGCTTTCTCATACTCATGCATCCTCAGGTAGGCCTGAAATGAAACCAGGAGAGCCCCAGGCAGAGATTAGGAGCAGCTCTGCTGGGAGCACAGGCTGAGGGGGCTAGGGGTGTGCAGCATGGAGAAGAGAAGGCTCCAGGGGGACCTCAGAGCTGCTGCCAGGAGCTGAAGGCATCCTGCAGGAAGGCTGCAGAGAGACTTCTCCTGAGGGGGGCTGCAGACAGGACAAGGAATGGTTTGAGGCTGAGGCAGAGCAGGGTTGGAGTGGAGCTGAGGAAGAAGCTCTGCAGTGTGAGGCTGGGGAGGCTCTGGCACAGGCTGCCCAGGGAGGCTGTGGCTGCCTCCTGCCTGGGGGTGCTCAAGGCCAGGCTGGATGAGGCCCTGAGCAGCTGAGCTTGGTTCAGAGCTGTCCCTGGGCACGGCAGGGAGCTTGGAGCAGAAGCTGGAGCTAGGTGATCCTTGTGGCCCCTTCCAACCCTGACTGATTCTATGGTCCCTGAGCTCCCTCCCAACCTGAGCCCTTCTGGGATGCACTCCACTGTAGGCTAATTAAAGCAGCTTCAGCTAATTAAAGGCCACCAGGCTGCTGCCCAGCCATTGATTGTCCAGGCTGGTTATCAGCTGCTGCTTGGTTTCCACCTCCTCAGAGTCACTCCCACCCCATTCAAGCCCCACCTGGGGGCACTGAGCTGAACGAGGTCCCTGCCTCCTGCACTGATTCTGTGCTGATCCAGGCCAGGCAGAGAATGCAAAGCCAATGTTAGCCTCCCACAGCCCTGAGAGCGATCCCTGTGGCAAACCCACTCAGAGCATCTCAGCACAATGCTCCAGGAGAGTGACTTCCCCCTCTGGAGGGGCAGGAGCTCAGCTGTGGCACAGCCAAGAGGAGGACTCCACAATCAATAAGGCTGGAGAGAGCCCAAAGGCCAGCAGGGCTCATGAGCACGCCCCGGGGGAAGGCCTGGCCACGGCAGAGCTGCAGCTGCCGAGGAGCTCAGACACAGGGCTCAGGAGGGAAGGACTGAGGGAAGCCTGCAGGAGGTCCAAGCCCTCCCTCTGCACTCTCCTGCTGCTGACCTCCAGGCGCAGCAAGCAGCTGCTGTGGCTCCAAAGCTCCTGGGGGGTGGCTGGGAAGTGGTTGCCCTCCCTGTCTGAAGGCTGCTTGTGCTGCTGCACACAGCCTCCCCCTGGGGAAGGTCCATCTCGGGGGGGTCTGCCCGTGCAGAGCAGCACGGGGGGCAGGGGGAGCTGGCTGCCGGGGGGGGGCAGGGGGAGCTGGCTGCCAGGGGCAGGGGGAGCTGACTGCCGGGGACAGGGGGAGCTGGCTGCCGGGGGCAGGGGGAGCTGGCTGCCAGGGGCAGGGGGAGCTGGCTGCTGGGGGGGGCAGGGGGAGCTGACTGCCGGGGGGGGGCAGGGGGAGCTGGCTGCCAGGGGCAGGGGGAGCTGACTGCCGGGGACAGGGGGAGCTGGCTGCCAGGGGCAGGGGGAGCTGGCTGCCAGGGGCAGGGGGAGCTGGCTGCTGGGGGGGGCAGGGGGAGCTGACTGCCGGGGGGGGGCAGGGGGAGCTGGCTGCCAGGGGGCAGGGGGAGCTGGCTGCCAGGGGCAGGGGCAGCTGGCTGCTGGGGGGGGCAGGGGGAGCTGACTGCCGGGGGGGGCAGGGGGAGTTGGCTGCCAGGGGGCAGGGGGAGCTGGCTGCCAGGGGCAGGGGGAGCTGGCTGCTGGGGGGGGGCAGGGGGAGCTGACTGCCAGGGGCAGGGGGAGCTGGCTGCCAGGGGGCAGGGGGAGCTGGCTGCCAGGGGCAGGGGGAGCTGGCTGCCAGGGGCAGGGGGAGCTGACTGCCGGGGGGCAGGGGGAGCTGACTGCCGGGGGGGGCAGGGGGAGCTGGCTGCCAGGGGGCAGGGGGAGCTGGCTGCCAGGGGGCAGGGGGAGCTGACTGCCGGGGGGGGCAGGGGGTGCTGACTGCCGGGGGGGGGCAGGGGGAGCTGGCTGCCGGGGGGCAGGGGGAGCTGGCTGCCAGGGGCAGGGGGAGCTGGCTGCCAGGGGGCAGGGGGAGCTGGCTGCCAGGGGCAGGGGGAGCTGGCTGCCAGGGGCAGGGGGAGCTGGCTGCCAGGGGGCAGGGGGAGCTGGCTGCCAGGGGGCAGGGGGAGCTGGCTGCCAGGGGCAGGGGGAGCTGACTGCCGGGGGGCAGGGGGAGCTGGCTGCCAGGGGCAGGGGGAGCTGACTGCCGGGGGGCAGGGGGAGCTGGCTGCCAGGGGCAGGGGGAGCTGGCTGCCAGGGGCAGGGGAAGCTGGCTGCCGGGGGGGGGGCAGGGGGAGCTGGCTGCCAGGGGCAGGGGGAGCTGACTGCCAGGGGCAGGGGAAGCTGGCTGCCAGGGGCAGGGGAAGCTGGCTGCTGGGGGGGGCAGGGGGAGCTGACTGCCAGGGGCAGGGGAAGCTGGCTGCTGGGGGGGGCAGGGGGAGCTGACTGCCGGGGGGGGGGCAGGGGGAGCTGGCTGCCGGGGGGGGGGCAGGGGGAGCTGGCTGCCGGGGGGGGGGCAGGGGGAGCTGGCTGCCGGGGGGGGGGGGCAGGGGCAGCTCACTGCCAGGGGCTGACCTGTGCTCTGTTTGTGTAAAGCTCCTGCTTGTCCCTCAGCTTTTCCAGGCCTGCAGTGTACCTCTGCACGGCTGTGGCATAGTCTCCCTTCCTGAAGGCTTCGTTGCCCTTCTCCTGCAGAGCTGCAAGACAAGGGCAGGGCACTGAGGGCAGCCCTGGGGCTTGCATCCCAGGCCCTCACAGCAGCCTTGGGGCTCCCTTTCCTCCCTGGCTGAGTGAGCAAACAGAGCCTGCATGCTCTGCATCACCATCCCACCCCAGCCCTCCTCATCAGCCATTCTCTGCAAGAGGTTCCTGAGCTACTGCTGAGCAACCTCCATCCCTCCTCCTCCTCCTCCAGAGGGAAAGCTGAGTTGTTGTTGTTGTCTTCCCCCCTCCCCAGCCCAGCTCACTGCCTCCAGCCTAAAGCCTGATCACAAAGAGGAGAGCTTGTGGAGGAAAGTGCTCACAGAGTGGCCTAGGCTGGAAGGGACCTCACAGATCAGCTGCCCCAACCCAGCTGCCATGGGCAGGGACACCTCCCAGCGAGGCTCAAGCTGTTCAGGGCCTCATCCAGCCTGGCCTTGGACACCCCCAGGGGGGAGGCAGCCAGTGCCAGAGTCTCACCACCCTCACCCTGAGGAGCTTCTTCCTCAGCTCCAGCCTAACCCTGCTCTGCCTCAGCCTCAGACCATCCCCCCTTGGCCTGGCTCTAGCCCCTTGTGCCAGGCCTGCCCCTGCCAAGCAGTCGCTGAAGGGCTGAGCTGGGGAAGCTTCCAGTGGTTACCCTTTGCCAGCAGCTCGTTTCTCTTCCTCTGCTGAGCTCTTTCCTTTGCATCCTTTTCCAAGGCTGCCAGAAAGGCCTCTTGGAGCCAGGAGAGTTGGTGGCATTGCAGTTTAAAGACAAAACAAAGACAACAACCCAGAGCAGAGAGCTCATTGAGATCAGTGCACAGGTGAGGGAAAGGAAAGAGCAACCCTTTCCTCCACCAAGAGAGCACCACAGGAGCACCCCAGCAGCCAAACTGGGGCAGGCAGGGACAAACTGGGGCAGGCAGGGACAAACTGGGGCACAAAGCTCAGGGACTTGCATTCTTGCCCCCAAGTTCCTCATCTCTGCAGAGAACCTGGCTTGCTGTCAAATCCAGAGGGCAGCCCTCTGAGACGAGAGGCCAGGAAGCAGCAGCAAAGGGCAGCAGCAAGGCTCCCAGCTGGGCTCAAGCACAGCCACGCTGCTGGGACCCTGCAGGGCGCCCCTGGCTCTCTGGCTCGAGCCAAAACTCCCTCAGAAGTGAGCTCTGAGGTTTGGAAGGGGTGGAATTAAGCCTTGCCTGAGGCACCAGCCACTCTCTCTCTCTGCTCAAACAGGTGGAGGAGAGGCTAAACACCAAGGGGAGCATCGTCCTACCTGCATCCACTGCTCCTGCAGCGTCCTGAAAGAGAGAGAAGCACAGCAGGAGGCCCTTCAGTGGAGCCCAGAGCAGCAAAGCAGCACCAGCCCAGCTTGCTCGCAGCTCCAGGGCACCAGGCTGAGGCACACTGGGAATATCCCCTGCAAACCTAAACAGGGGGTGGGGAAGGCCTCCTTAAAGCACCTACAGAGGGCCTGGTGTTGATGACTGTTCTGTCCACAGCCACTCTGCTGGCTTCCTCCCTGCTGGCTTCTTGCTCATGGAGCTTTTCCTCTGCTGCAGCAAGGGCTTTTTCCTTGACAGCTGGGTCTGCAGAGCTCAAACCTTGCACTAAATTGGCTTAAAAAAAGAGGGGGAGGGAGAGCTGGGGTTAAGAAAAACAAACTCAAACCAACCCCAAACCCCCAAACCAACCCTTCAGTCATCCTGGAGGGAGCAGGATGTGAGGAAGAAATTCTTCCCCAGGAGGGTGGTGAGGGCCTGGCACAGGCTGCCCAGGGAGGGGGGTGGCAGCCTCAGCCCTGGAGGTGTTTGCAGCCAGGCTGGAGGTGGCTGTGAGCAACCTGCTGTGGTGTGAGGTGTCCCTGCCCATGGCAGGGGGTTGGAACTGGATGGTCCTTGGGGTCCCTTCCAACCCTGGCAATCCTATGCTAGGGTGAGCAGGATGGAGGCCAACCTTGCCGTGTCCCTGGGCTGCCTGCTGTAGGGGGAGGTGTCCCTGCTGCCTGCGGGGGCGTTGGACAGGATGCCCTGGGAGGGTCCCTCCCCACCCGGAGCGTTCTGCGATCCTATCAATGGAGACATTCACAAAGCTGAATCCTTCTCCTTCCCAGAGCTGCTCCCTGCGCCACACACAGCTCGGCACACCTGAGCTCACCGGGAGACCCCCGGGAAACAACCAGGGTGGCATTTTCGCTTTCCCCATCCTTTTCCTGCCTCACTTTCCGCCCCTCTCACCCTACCTGTACACCACGGGGACCTCCCACCGCCTACCCCCGCCCCGCCGCCGCCTCCCCGCGGGCAGCCCGGCCCGGGGCGGCCCCTCTGCGCCTGGTTCCCGCGGCAGTCTTACAGATCTCCTCCACCCGGCAGAGGAAGCGCTGGAAATCCCTCTCCTGGTCCGGGTCGCACAGCATGGCTACGGCCGGGGGACCGCCGCGGCCGCCGCCCGAGCCGGCGGAGACGCCGCGCTGCTGCCATGGGGACTACGCCGCCGGCTGCGCTCTTTGCGCAGCGCCCGCGGGGTGGGGGCGAATGGGGTGCGGTTATGCAAATGAAGAGGCGGGGCATCGCCCTCCGCCATTTCGCGGTGGGTGTCGGGCGGCGGAGCTGCGCTCGGAGCCGCTCCAGCCCCGGTCCCCAGTCCCGGTCCCCAGTCCCGGTCCCGGCGTAGTGCCCCCGGGCACGGCCGGCTGCTGCCCTCCGCCTCGCAGGGTGCAGCAAGCAGTTCCCCTCCGGGCCCGCTGCCCTGCCTCGGTAGAAATCGAATACCCAGAGGTATCAATTAGCGCCGTGCTGTGCCGAGCACCGGCGGCTGGCAGCTCCTGAGCCGTGCCGAGCAGCGAGCACCGGCAGCAAGCAAATCATCAGTGCCGAGCAGCGAGCAGCGGCGGCCGGCAGAGCCTGAGCCGTGCCCAGCACCGGCGGCCGGCAGACCGTCCGCACGGGCGAAGAGCCCACCCGGCAGAAGCAGCCCCGCGCCCTTGGGTGTCTGCAGCCCGTTCCACAGCACTAAGCGAGTGGCTCCCTCCCCGTCGCTGCCATCTGCGCCCCCTCCCAGGGCAAGCAGAGAGTCACCGAAGGGTTGGGTTGGAGAAGTCCTCTAAGGTCATCCAGCCCAGGCACCAACCCCCACCATGCAAACCGCCTCCCCAGGTGCCATGGCCGCAGGTTTCTCGGACACCTCTAGGGAAGGCAAGAGCCTGAGGTGTGCCGAGAGTTCGACTCCCTCGACCCAGGCACTGCTGCTCCTCTCCGAGCCGCGGGGGTCGGAGCCGCGGCAGTGCCCGGGCAGGGGCCCCTGGGCAGCGCTGCCTTCTGTCCCCTCCGTGCTGCGGAGCCGCCTCCCCGCGGCGGGGCTCGGCCGGCGGCTTGCAGGGGCTCGGGGGGTTGGTACCCAGGAGGGCTCCGCGCCCGGGGGGCACGCAGGGCGGTGCCAGCAGCACGGCAGCCAGCGGATGGCACCATCCTCCCGCACAACAGCGGCTGGCCGGCTGCCAGCTGCCCCGCAGCCCTGCGCCTGCTGCGCTGCCCGGGTCCCAGCTCAGCCGCCGAGCTCCTGTGCTGCCGAACGCAGCCCGGCTGGGGCCCTGGGCTCCGCCTGGGTGGGTGAAGCTGCAGGGAAGGAAAGGCAGCGGCTGGCAGACCTCCAGCAGCACATTGCAATGGCCCAGAGATGTCTCTGCCCTCCTTTCCAGCCCTGCTGGGATGTGTCAGGCTTGTGGTTCAGAGAAGTGCTGGGGAGGGGGGAAAAAAAAGGGGGGAAGGGGAGAAAAAAAGGGGGGGGGGGGGGGAAGGGGAATGGGGGAGGAGAAAGGAAAGAAAAAAGGGGCAAATAGGGAACAGAAAGGGAAAAAATAGGGAAGAAAAGGGGGGGAGAAGGAAAAAAGGGGAAAATGGGGGGGAGGGAAGAAAAAAGGAGGGGAAAGGGAAGAAAAAGGGGGGGGAAAAGAGAGGGGAAAAAGGGAGGGGAAGAAGGGGAGGAAGAAGGGGAGGAAGAAGGGGAGGAAGAAGGGGAGGAAGAAGGGGAGGAAGAAGGGGAGGAAGAAGGGGAGGAAGAAGGGGAGGAAGAAGGGGAGGAAGAAGGGGAGGAAGAAGGGGAGGAAGAAGGGGAGGAAGAAAGGGAAGAAAAAGGGAGGAAGAAAGGGAGGAAGAAAGGGAGGAAGAAAGGGAGGAAGAAAGGGAGGAAGAAAGGGAAGAAAAAGGGAGGAAGAAAGGGAAGAAAAAGGGAGGAAGAAAGGGAAGAAAAAGGGAGGAAGAGAGGGAAGAAAAAGGGAGGAAGAGAGGGAAGAAAAAGGGAGGAAGAGAGGGAAGAAAAAGGGAGGAAGAAAGGGATGAAAAAGGGAGGAAGAAAGGGAAGGAAAAGGGGGAAAAAGGGGAAGAAAAACAGGGAAAAGAGGGGAAAGGGAAGAAAAAGGAAGAAAAAAGGGAAAAAAGGAGGGGGGGGGAAGGGAAGAAAAGGGGGCAGGAAAGGGAAAAAGGGAGAAAAAGGAGATAAAAGGGGAAAAAAGGAGAAAAAAGGGAGGAAAAGGGGAAAAATAAGGACCCTCCTCCCAGCCCCCACGACCAAGAAAGCTGCAGGTTGGAGCTTCCCCAACTGCTTCAGCTGCAGGTTTGGAGCTTCCCCAACCACTTCCTTTGCAGCTCTGGAGCTTCCCCAACCACTTTCTCTGCAACTCTGGAGCTTTCCAACCACTTTTATTTGCAATTCTGGAGCTTCTCAACCACTATTTACAGTTTTGGAACTTCCCAACCACTTCATTTGCAATTTTTGGAGCTCCCCAACCATTGTATTTGCAGTTCAGGAGCTTCCCCAACCACTTAATTCACAACCTTGGAGCTTCCCAACCACACTCATTGCAATTCTGGAGCTCCCCAACCACTATTTACAGTTTTGGAACTTCCCAACCACTTTCTTTACAGGTTTGGAGGTTCCCCAACCACTTTCAATGCACTTCTGGAGCTCCCCAACCACTATTTACAGTTTTGGAACTGCCCAACCCCTTCCTTTGCAGTTTGGGAGCTTCCCCAACCCCTTTCTTTGCAGCTTTGGAGCTCTCCAACCTCTTTCTTTGCAGGTTTGGAGCTCCCCAACCCCTTTCAGTGTAATCCTGGAGCTCCCCAACCCCTTTCAATGCAATTCTGGAGCTCCCCAACCTCTTTCTTTGCAGGTTTGGAGCTCCCCAACCCCTTTCAATGCAATTCTGGAGCTCCCCAACCTCTTTCTTTGCAGGTTTGGAGCTCCCCAACCCCTTTCAATGCAATCCTGGAGCTCCCCAACCCCTTTCAATGCAATCCTGGAGCTCCCCAACCCCTTTCAATGCAATTCTGGAGCTCCCCAACCTCTTTCTTTGCAGTTCTGGAACTTCCAGACCATTTCCTTTACAGTTTTAGAGCTCCCCAACCTCTTTCTCTGCAGGTTTGGAGGTTCCCCAACCCACATTCATTGCAATTTTGGAGCTCCCCAACCTCTTTCTTTGCAATTCTGGAGCTCCCCAACCACTATTTACAGTTTTGGAACTGCCCAACCACTTCCTTTGCAATTTGGGAGGTTCCCCAACCCCTTCCTGTGCAGGTTTGAAGTTCCTCAACCCCTTTCAATGCAATCCTGGACCCCCCAACCCCTTTTCTTTGCAGGTTTGAGGTTCCCCAACCCCTTTCAATGCAATTCTGGAGCTCCCCAACCCCTTCCCTTGTAGTTTTGGAACTTCCAAACCATTTCCTTTACAGTTTTAGAGCTCCCCAACCACTTTCTTTACAGCTTTGGAGGTTCCCCACTCCCTTCCTTTGCAATTCTGGAGCTCCCCAACCACTATTTACAGTTTTGGAACTGCCCAACCAATTCCATTTGCAATTCTGGAGCTCCCCAACCTCTTTCTTTGCAGGTTTGGCGCTCCCCACCCCCTTTCAATCCAATTCTGGAGCTCCTCAAGCCTTTTCTTTGCAGGTTTGGAGGTTCCCCAACCACTCTCAATGCAATTTTGGAGCTCCCCAGCCCCTTTCCTTGCAGGTTTGGAGCTTTCCCAACCACTCTCAATGCAATTCTGGAGCTCCCCAACCCCTTTCAATGCAATTCTGGAGCTCCCCAACCCCTTCCTTTGCCGTTTTGGAACTTCCAGACCATTTCCTTTACAGTTTTGGAGCTCCTCAACCCCTTTCATTGCAATTCTGGAGCTCCCCAACCACTCTCAATGCAATTCTGGAGCTCCCCAACCACTCTCAATGCAATTCTGGAGCTCCCCAACCCCTTTCATTGCAATTCTGGAGCTCCCCAACCACTTTCTTTTACAGCTTTGGAGCTCTCCAACCTCTTCCTTTGCAGGTTTGGAGGTTCCCCAACCACTTTCAAGGCAATTCTGGAGCTCCCCAACCCCTTCCTTTGCAGTTTTGAGGTTCTCCAACCACTTTCATTGCAGGTTTGGAGCTCCCCAACCCATTTCAATGCACTTCTGGAGCTCCCCAACCACTATTTACAGTTTTGGAACTGCCCAACCACTTCCTTTGCAATTTGGGAGGTTCCCCAACCACTTTCTGTGCAGGTTTGGAGCTCCCCAACCCCTTTTCTTTGCAGGTTTGAGGTTCTCCAACCTCTTTCTTTGCAGGTTTGGAGCTCCCCAATCCCCTTCAATGCAATTTTGGAGCTCCTTAAGCCTTTTCTTTGCAGGTTTGGAGTTCCCCAACCACTCTCAATGCAATTCTGGAGCTCCCCAACCCCTTTCAAGGCAATTCTGGAGCTCCCCAACCCCTTCCTTTGCAGTTTTGGAACTTCCAGACCATTTCCTTTACAGTTTTGGAGCTCCTCAACCCCTTTCATTGCAATTCTGGAGCTCCCCAACCTCTTTCTTTGCAGGTTTGAGGTTCCCCAACCCCCTTCAATGCCATTTTGGAGCTCCTCAAGCCTTTTCTTTGCAGGTTTGGAGCTCCCCAACCACTCTCAATGCAATTCTGGAGCTCCCCAACCCCTTCCTTTGCAGTTCTGGAACTTCCAAACCATTTCCTTTACACTTTTGGAGCTCCCCAACCATTTCCTTTACAGTTTTGGAGCTCCCCAACCCCTTCCTTCACAGGTTTGGAGCTTCCCCAACCCACTTCCTTGGCAGGCTTGGAGCTTCCCCAACCCCTCTGACTGCAACACAACAATTCCTTTGCAGTGTTCCCTTTTCTTTCCCCACACCCAGGGGGCAGCTAAGCCCTGATTTGGTTCTGGGTTGGACCCTGGTGCAAAGAAACAAAACAAACATAAAAGGTTATGAACAACTCCTCCTCCTCCTCCTCCTTCTCCTCCTTCTCCTCCTCCTCCTCCTCCTCCTCCTCCTCCTTCTCCTCCTCCTCCTCCTCCTCCTCCTCCTCCTTCTCCTCCTCCTCCTCCTCCTCCTTCTCCTCCTCCTCCTCCTCCTCCTTCTCCTCCTCCTCCTCCTCCTCCAGAGCAAGTGCACAGCAAAGAGAACCTTCGGGGGGGGGAAAAGCTTCCAAAACCCCAAACCAACCAAAGAATAATTAATAATAATAATAATAATAACAGCAATAAAAATAAAAACCAGGAAAAGAGAACCAAAAGAAAGAGAAAAGAATTAAAAGAGACTTTTTTCCCCCCCTCCCCCCTTCCCCTCCCCCCTCCCCTCGATGCATTTTGCTCTCGGTGGTTTCGCTGTCGTCGGCGTCGTTGGGGTTGTTGTTTTCTCCCTCCTGTTGAAAAGAAACAAACAAAAAGGCAACAGACACTAAGAGGGATGAAGATGTGCTGTGGTTTGTGGTTCAGATGCTTGGGTGAAGTTCTCCTGTGGTTGGCTCCCCCGGCTGGGGCTGATCATGCTTTGCTCTCGCTCTCCTTTCTTTGTGTGGCTTCGCTGGGCACCGTCTTGACTTCCGCCGCAGGGCTCTTGCCTTCTGTTGCTTGCACTTCCGGTTTGGCTTCTACTGGGGGCTTCCTGCAGGGAGAAAGGGGGCAGGGGAGAAACAAAGGCACAGGTTAGAGGCAGAGAAACAAGGCATTGGCTCTGGGTACAGCGGAGGTGGTAGCCAGGAGGGGGTCGGGCGCTTCTCCCGGGCACCCAGCACCAGAACTTCCCCAACCGCCTGAGCTGCAGGTTGGAGCTTCCCCAAGTGCCTGAGATGCAGGTTGGAGCTTCCCCAACCACCTGAGCTGCAGGTTGGAGCTTCCCCAACTGCCTGAGCTGCAGGTTGGAGCTTCCCCAACCACCTGAGCTGCAGGTTGGAGCTTCCCCAACTGCCTGAGCTGCAGGTTGGAGCTTCCCCAACCGCCTGAGCTGCAGGTTGGAGCTTCCCCAACCGCCTGAGCTGCAGGTTGGAGCTTCCCCAACTGCTTCAGCTGCAGGTTGGAGCTTCCCCAACCACCTGAGCTGCAGGTTGGAGCTTCCCCAACCGCCTGAGCTGCAGGTTGGAGCTTCCCCAACCGCCTGAGCTGCAGGTTGGGGCTTCCCCAACTGCTTCAGCTGCAGGTTGGAGCTTCCCCAACTGCTTCAGCTGCAGGTTGGAGCTTCCCCAACCACTTCAGCTGCAGGTTGGAGCTTCCCCAACCACTTCAGCTGCAGGTTGGAGCTTCCCCAACTGCTTCAGCTGCAGGTTGGAGCTTCCCCAACTGCTTCAGCTGCAGGTTGGAGCTTCCCCAACCGCCTGAGCTGCAGCTCTGGAGCTTCCCCAACTGCTTCAGCTGCAGCTCTGGAGCTTCCCCAAGTGCCTGAGCTGCAGCTCTGGAGCTTCCCCAACTGCTTCAGCTGCAGGTTGGAGCTTCCCCAACTGCCTGAGCTGCAGCTCTGGAGCTTCAGGAGCTTCCCCAACCTCTTCAGCTGCAGCTCTGGAGCTTCAGGAGCTTCCCCAACTGCCTGAGCTGCAGCTCTGGAGCTTCCCCAAGTGCTTCAGCTGCAGGTTGGAGCTTCCCCAACTGCTTCAGCTGCAGCTCTGGAGCTTCCCCAACCTCTTCAGCTGCAGGTTGGAGCTTCCCCAAGTGCCTGAGCTGCAGGTTGGAGCTTCCCCAAGTGCCTGAGCTGCAGGTTGGAGCTTCCCCAACTGCCTGAGCTCCAGCTCTGGAGCTTCCCCAACTGCTTCAGCTGCAGGTTGGAGCTTCCCCAAGTGCCTGAGCTGCAGGTTGGAGCTTCCCCAACCGCCTGAGCTGCAGCTCTGGAGCTTCCCCAACTGCTTCAGCTGCAGGTTGGAGCTTCCCCAACCACTTCCTTGGCAGTTTTTGCAGCTTCCAACCATTTTCTATACAGTTCTGGAGCTTCCCCCAGCCACTTTCTTTGCAACAGGAGGACACAGTCTCAAGTTGTGCCAGGGGAGGTTCAGGTTGGAGGTGAGGAGAAAGTTCTTCATAGAAAGAGAGATTGGCCATGGGGATGTGCTGCCCAGGGAGGTGGTGGAGTCCCCAGCCCTGGAGGTGTTTAGGAAGAGGCTGGATGAGGCCCTTGGTGCCATGGTTGAGTTGATCAGAAGGTGCTGGGGGAGAGGTTGGACTGGATGAGCTCTGAGGTCTCTTCCAACCTGGTTACTTCTATTCTATTTCTATTCTATTCCACTCCCCAAGCTTCAGTTAGCTCCAAGGGAGACCTTAGAGCAGCCTTACAGTAGCTGAAGAGGGCTCCAGGAGAGCTGGGAACTTCTGACAAGGGCTGGGAGTGCCAGGCTGAGAGGGAAGGGACTGGAGCTTGAGGAGGGCAGATTGAGACTGGAGATGAGGAAGAAATTCTTGGCAGTGAGGCTGGGGAGCCCCTGGCACAGGCTGCCCAGGGAGGCTGTGGCTGTGCCCTCCCTGGAGGGGTTCAGGGCCAGGCTGGGTGAAGCCCTGAGCAGCCTGGGCTGGGGGGAGGTGTCCCTGCCCGTGGCAGGGGGTTGGCACTGGATGATCTTTAAGGTCCCTTCCAGCCCAACCCATCCCATGAAATACTTCTCCTCCCACCCTGAGCAGTCCAGGACCCCAGCCTGGGGGGGCTGGAAGGGACCTCTGGAGCTCACCCAGTCCAAGCCCCCTGGCTGAAGCAGGGTCACCCACAGCAGCCTGCCCAGGATCACAGTGCCCAGCTCTCAGGCTGCAGCAGGCTGTGGTGCAGAGGGGGAGCAAAAGGCACAGGGCAGAGAGCTGCAGAGGGATTTGCTGGGTCACCCAAGTGTCCTGCTCAAGCAGGCTGCCACTCCAGCAGCAAATCACACCCAGGACTTCCCAGCTGCTGGAGGAAGGGACACAGAGAGGTGACTTTGGTGCAGCACAGGGTGGGAGGGAGCTCAACACCTTCACAGGGTAAGGCTCAGGTTCAGCAGCACAGAAGCCTTTGCCCAGTGCTCTCCCCCCAGCCACACCAAGTCCACACTGGGCACTTCTGGTGGCCTCTGAGGTGCCTGCTCCAAGCCCATCAGCCACCAAGTCCCTCTGGGATGGCTGCAAGCCCAATTCACCCTGACAGGCAGAGAGGGGAACCTGAGCCTGTGGTTATAGTGCCAGTTGTGCCAAGGGGAGCAGCACAGCGAGGGGGAGGCTGGAGCAGCAGGAAGAAGCCAGCTCTGCATCGCACCACACCAGGAGGCCCTTGACAGGACACACAGCAGGCTGCATTCAGCCACTGCAGGAGTTTCCTTGCTATGGCCAAGCCATTTGCTGCCTCCTTGCAGCTGAGAACCAGACCACAGCTCTCTCTCAGCAGGCCAGGCCAGCAGCCTGAGGTGCAGCCTGGGTTTCTCTGCTTAGGAGCAGCTTAGCTGCTGCCTGCTGCCAGCCAATGCCTGGCTAGGGCCTGGCACAGGCTGCCCAGGGAGGTGGTGGAGTCCCCATCCCTGCAGGGGCTCAAGAAACCTGTGGCCAAGGCTCTGGGGGCCATGGTTGGGTGGCCCTGGTGGGGGTGGGTTGAGGTGGGACTGGATGATCCTAGAGGCCTTAGCCAGCCCAAACAATTCTCTGACTCCACTGCACCTGCTGGGCCACCCAGGCTGTCCAGGGAGGAGCTGGTGCTCCACAGCAGCATGGGGCACAAGGCAGTGCCCCCCAGGGCAGGACTGCCACCTGAGCACACCTGGGAGAGCAGGAGCACAGCAGAGAGGCAGGGAGAGCAGAGCCTTGCCAGGGAAAGACAGCAGAACTCCCAAGTGGGGCAGCAAGGCTCTGCCCTCAGCCCTAGCCCCAGGGCCAGCCCCAGCCAGGAGCCTGGGCTGGTGCTGAGTGCTCTCAGTGTCAGAGCCAGCCCCCAGGGCCAGCCCCAGCCAGGAGCCTGGGCTGGTGCTGAGTGCTCTCAGTGTCAGAGCCAACCCCCAGGGCCAGCCCTTTCTTTTGGGCTCAGTACAGAGCTGCCCACCTTGAGCTCACTTTCCTGAGCTGTAAGGATGGAAGAAGCTCCAAGCCAAACCCATCCAAGCCACCCAGTGGGTGCCACCCTGCAGCCCAGATGGACCTGAGCTCTCCAGCAGCTGCCTGGGCTCTTGGCAGCGCTCTGGCTGAGTGCAGAGCCCCCTGCAGAGAGGCAGTGGGGATCAGCTCAGCCTTTTGCCTGTGGGAGCTGCTCCCACAACCACTGCAAGCTGCCTGCTCAGGGCTCCCCGTGCAAAGCACAGCCAAGGTCCTCCTCTCCCACCCTGCCTCTGCCAACACCTTGTGCCCAAGCATGCAGCCAGAAGGGACCTGTCCCCCTCAACAGCTGCTCCTCCCTCTCCCAGCAGCATCCCCCAGCCTTCTGTGCTCGGGGCTGTCAGCAGCTGCCCTCCAAACTGACACAGCCAGAGTGCTCCTGTCCAACAGCTGCACAACAGCTGGGGACCCTCCCCACAGCTGCCCAGATGAGGACCTGCTCCTGCTTTCACTCCCCAGTTGCAGTGGCTGCTGCCAAGCTCAGGTGCAGATCCCTCAGGATCCTGTCCAGAGGGCACAAAGCTCCAAAGGACCCCCAGGGGTGTCCCACCCGGGGCATGCTGCTGCTCCCTGCTCAGCTGGGTGAGGAGCAGAGCCAGCACAGGGCAGGGAGGCTCAGCTCCAGCTCCCAGCAGCACAGGGCAGGGAGGCTCAGCTCCAGCTCCCAGGCAGCACAGGGCAGGGAGGCTCAGCTCCAGCTCCCAGGCACCACCCTGCCAAGCAGCCCTGACCCAGCTGTGCAGTGTGGCTGCTGCCCCTCTCAGCTGGGATCTCCCTGCCTCAGCCTGTTGGCAGCTCAGGGACACAACTGCAGGGCTCCCATGCACAGCCCTGGCTCCTGCCCCACCTTACCCTGGGAGAGGTGCTGGAGGGCTCCACTGATCTCCCAGGAAGCTGGATCAGGGTGGCTGAGCTCACTGCACAGCAACTCAGTGCCTCTGAGGCCAGCACTTCCTCAGCACCAAGCTGGGACCTCTTCTCAGCACCAAACTGGAGCCCTCCTCAGCACCAAGCTGGACCCCCCCTGAGCACCAAACTGGACCTTCCCTGAGCACCAGACTGGAGCCCTCCTCAGCACCAAGCTGGGACCCCTCCTCAGCACCAAGCTGGAGCCCCCCTGAGCACCAAACTGGACCTTCCCTGAGCACCAAACTGGACCCTCCCTGAGCACCAGACTGGACCCCTTCTGAGCACCAGACTGGAGCCCTCCTCAGCACCAAACTGGACCCCTCCTCAGCACCAAACTGGACCCCCCCCGAGCACCAAGCTGGATCCCCCCTGAGCACCAAACTGGATCCCCCCTGAGCACCAAACTGGGTCCCCCCTGAGCACCAAACTGGGCCCCCCCTTCAGCACCAAACTGGATCCCCCCTGAGCACCAAACTGGATCCTCCCTGAGCACCAAACTGGATCCCCCCTGAGCACCAAACTGGATCCTCCCTGAGCACCAAACTGGACCCCTTCTGAGCACCAAACTGGGACCCCCTTCAGCACCAAACTGGACACCCCCTGTGCCATGAGGTGACAGGTTGGACTTGATGATCTTTGAGGTCTCTTCCAACCTTAGTGATACGGTGACCCCCCCCGAGCACCAAACTGGACCCCTCCCCAGCACCAAAATGGACCCCCCCTGAGCACCAAACTGGACCCCTCCTCAGCACCAGACTGGATCCCCCCTGAGCACCAAACTGGACTCCTCCTCAGCACCAAAATGGACCTTCCCTGAGCACCAAACTGGATCCCTCCACAGCACCAAACTGGATCCTTCCTGAGCACCAAACTGGACACCTCCTCAGCACCAAACTGGATCCCCCCTGAGCACCAAACTGGACACCTCCTCAGCATCAAACTGGACCCCCCCGAGCACCAAACTGGACTCCTCCTCAGCACCAGACTGGACTCCTCCTCAGCACCAGACTGGATCCTCTCCTCAGCACCAGACTGGACCCCTGACCTCTTCCCTCCCAGCATGAGCCAGGCTGAAGCTGCCGAGAAGCCTACACCACCACAGCTCTGCTGGGCTCTGCCTTCGTCTCGCCCTGCTGCCCGCCGCCCTCCCCAGCCCAGCCCTGTGCGTGCAGCTGCTTCATTCAGAGGGGAGTTAGTTTGCTGAGGGGACACCCAACACGGACACAACACAGCACAGACACGGCACACCAGCACCAGAAGAGGAAAGGCAGCCATACTCGGTCTCTGCAGGCGCAGCCGGCGCAGGGCTGTCTGCGGCGGGAGCGGCGAGCTCGGGGGCTTGCCCGCTCGCCACGCTGGCAGGGGTGGGAGAGCCAAGGGCTGCAAAGACATCCTTTGCAAGATCAATGTCTGGGGTCTTGAAGGTCCCTTCGTCCATTTTAAAGTCCTCATTCTGTGAGGGGTTGGCCTCGCTCCTGGCGCCGCTGGGGGTCTTGCCCGCCTCCGCCGGGCTCTTCGCCGCCCCGGGCTGCGCCGCTTCCTTCTCGGGGCTCTTGGCGCTGGGGGCCTCCTGCTTGGGCTCTGAGGGAGCCGGAGGGGAGCCAGGGAGGCTGGCGGGGCTGGGGGCGGCCGCCTGGCTCCCGCCTGCCCCTTTGGGGGTCTCGGCCGCGCCGGTGGCAGCGCTGGGGCTGAGCACCGCCCCCGGGCCGGGCAGCACGCTCGGAGACAAAGCGCTAGCGGCCGGAGCGGAGCTCGGAGTGTCGCTGAGGTCGACAAGGGGAGCCACTCGGGGGGCGGAGGAGGGTGGTGGCGGTGAGGAGAGCGAGGGGGCTGCCCCTTTGGCCGGGGTGGCCTGGCCGGCAGACACGGAGTTTGAGTCGGGGACGGCCGCGGCCGCAGGGGCGATGCTGGAGGTCAGGGTGGTGGTCTCGCTGGTGGGGCTGTTCTGAGCAGTGGCAAAGGTCTCAGTGACAGTGTCAGAGTTAGTGGTGCCCGTGGTGACAGAAGGCAGCATGTCCTCAACGGTAGCTGCAGTGTCAGCAGGGTGCCTGTGAAGAGGACAGGAGCAGAACAGAGAGAGAAGGAAGGCTGTAAGTGACAGGAGGGAGAGCGGAGTGCGGGAGGGAGGAGGTGAGCCGGGGGGCAGCAGCAGCATGGCACAGGGGTTACAGCACACACAGCATGCAGAGGTGCTCAGAGGAGCAGAGAGCTTGCAGAGGGTGCCAAGGGCAGCAAGGGATGGCTGAAGAGTTAACTGGAAGAGGGAAGAAGGCAAAGAGGAGAGGACCTTCAGGAGTGGCTTCTGCAGAGGTTTGGGCTCCGACCGCAGCCAAAGGCAATCTGACAGCTTCCAGACTCTTCTCTCTCAGCCTAACCTTCCTCTCAGCCTCCTCCTCCTAACCTCACATGAAAGCCTTCCACCAATCCCCTGAGCTTGCAGCCCAGTGCCACCTGTCCCCACACCACAGGGTCCCAGCACACAGCACCTGAGCCCAGTCCCTCCTCTTGGCCCTCCCTCTCTGCCTGCCATCCGAGGCTGTCACCGCCATGTGCCATCAGCCCCAAACATCACCCAAGCATCCACAAGCACTTCTCAGCCTCCCACAGTGAAACCCTCCCTGTTTCAGAAGCCATGGAGAAGTTCCCAGAGAACACTAAAGTGCAGTCTAGGAAAGGGTTTACTGCAGGCAGAGGGCAATACTCCAACCCTGCCAGCCCCAGCTGAGAGGGAGTCCCAGCCTCGGGCTCCAGGCAGGTTCTCTGACACAAGCAAAGCTCCCAGGCAGCTCCCAGCCCTCTCCCTGACCCCTCAGACTTGCCATGCCTCCTCCAGCAGCCAGAACAGAGCTGCTCTGCTGCTGCCAGCAGAGGACTGCGCTCCCCTCAAGCACTAACCCAGCACTGCCCGGGGCAGAGCTGCAGCAGGGGGCAGTGGTAGCTTGGGCTCTGCTCTTGCTCTGGCTCCTTTGCAGTCAGCATGGAGAGGTGCCTGGGACAGGACTGGCAGGGACAGCTCTTCCAAGGAACGTTGCTCTCTTCCCCTTCCCCCTTTGCAGGGCTGGACAAAGGGAAAGTGCCTGAAGGCTGAGGAAGAGGAGAGGCAAAATCTCCGCCGGGACGTGGCGAACGGAACGCTGAGGCTTTGCCTTCCTTCCTCTCTTCCTGCCCTAGGTTCTGAGCCTGAGGGATCAGGGGTGAGTGCACCTGAGGACAAGGTATTGGCCCTGGGGCTGAGGCTGGCTAATGGCCACATACTCTGGCTCTGTCAGGGGGGTGGTCTCGTTGGGCTCTGTGTGCTTGCCCCCGGCGTGGTTGGGGGTCCGCTCCTCTTCCGTCCGCACCTCCACGATGGGCTCCTTGGACTCATCTTTCCTGTAACAAAGGCAACTGCATGGAGCAGGGCTCACACTGGGGACCCCCCCCTGCAAAGACAAGCTGCAAACACCCCCAGAGTGGCAGCAACAGGCTGGCCCAAGCAGGGCTTTTTGTCCCTTCCCCTTGCAGCTGTTGGCTACCCTCCATGGCTGGCTAGGGGCCAGCTGCTGATGGCTACTACCAGGAGTAGGACAACAGCAGAGGAATGGCTGAAGAAAGCCCCTCCTGGAAACACAAAGCACAACCACTGTGCCCCAGGTCTCTTTAGCACCCTCCTGTGGGAGGCAAGGAGCCCAGAACTCTCTCCACTCTGGTGCCCCCAGCAGAAAAGGGACATAGAGCTGAACGCAGAGGGTCCAGAGGAGGCCACAGAGATGATCAGAGGCTGCAGCACCTCCCCTGTGGGGCCAGGCTGGGAGAGCTGGGGCTGATCAGCCTGGAGAAGGCTCCAGGGAGACCTTGGAGCAGCCTTCCAGTACCTGAAGGAGCTCCAAGAGAGCTGGGGAGGGGCTTTTAACAAGGGCTTAGAGTGGTAGGATGAGAGGGAATGGACTGAAGCTGGAGGAGGACAGATTGAGACTGGAGGGGAGGAAGAAATTCTTGGCAGTGAGGCTGGGGAGACTCTGGCCCAGGCTGCCCAGGGAGGCTGTGGCTGCCTCCTCCCTGGAGGTGTTCAAGGCCAGGCTGGATGAGGCCCTGAGCAGCCTGGGCTGGTGTGAGGTGTCCCTGCCCATGGCAGGGGGCTGGAGCTGGCTGAGCTTTGAGCTCCCTTCCATGCCAAACCCATTCCATAACTCATAGAAGTGTCAGGGCTGGAAGGGACCTCAAGGCTCAGCCAGTTCCATGGGCAGGGACACCTCACACCACAGCAGGCTGCTCACAGCCACCTCCAGCCTGGCTGCAAACACCTCCAGGGATGAGGCTTCCAGCACCTCCCTGGGCAGCCTGTGCCAGGCTCTCACCACCGCCTGGGGAACAACTTCTTCCTCACAGCCAATCTCAATCTCCCCACTGCTAGTTTTGCTCCATGCCCCCCAGCCCTACCACTCCCTGGCAGCCTGATCTGCAGCAGTCCCTGCCCTGGGGCCCTGCCAGGGGGGCAGTACTCACGAGAAGGCAGCTTTGCCCTCCTCCATGTCCTTGCCCTTGGCTCCGGGCCCGGCCTTGCCGCAGAGGTTGACGGCGATGCACATCAGCAGCCCACACTTGTTGAGGAAGTAGCAGGTGACATCCACAGCCACCAGCAGCAGCACAAAGATCACAATCAGGATGCCTATGATGGCAGCAGTCCCCAGGCCTGAGGTAGGGCTGGTGCTGGCTTCAGAGACCGAGAAGAGAAGAGAAGGAGGCAGCGTGGTTAGGAGCTGGGCTGGGGCTGGGCTGAGGCTGCAGCCACACAATGGCTCTGGTCAGAGAAGACCTTCTCAGGTCACTGAGTCCAAGCCCTTGGCCATGCCTGGGCTGAGGCTGCAGCCACACAATGGCTCTGGCTGCAGAAGACCTTCTCAGGTCACTGAGTCCAACCACTTGGCCATGCCTGGGCTGCAGCTGAGGCTGGGCTGCAGCTCACAGCTGCAGCCACACAATGGCTCTGGTTGGAGAAGACCTTCTCAGGACACTGAGTCCAAGCATTTGGCCATGCCTGGGCTGAGGTTGAGGCTGGGCTGTGGCTCACAGCTGCAGCCACAGAATGGCTCTGGTTGGTGACCACCTTCTCAGGTCACCAAGTCTAACCACTTGGCCATGCCTGGGCTGAGGCTGCAGCCACACAATGGCTCTGGCTGCAGAAGACCTTCTCAGGTCACTGAGCCCAAGCACTTGGCCATGCCTGGGCTGCAGCATGGGGAAGCCACAGAGGCCACTCTCTGTCTAGAGCCCCTGCATGGTGAGCTGTGCATCACAACCTACCTGAGATGCCAGCTTCCCTGCCACCCAGAGGGGCTCTTCCCATCTCTGCTGGGCTGAGGCCTGCTAAGCAGCCTGCAGAAACCTCTCCTGCTGTGGCACAAACCCAGCTGGGGCTCTGAGGGGCTGCTGTTTCCCCACCACCACTCCCTGAAGGTGAAGGCTGCACCTGGGGGGCAGAGTGGCACTGCCAGCCTAGGCTCTGAGCCACCACTTGCCCTGGCACTGGGGGACAGCTGTGAGGCCTCAGCACTGCTCAGCCCCTTGGGTGGTGCAGAAGGAAGGAGGCATTGAAGCCCTTCCTGTTGCTCAGCTCTCCAGAGCTGCCAAGGGCCCTTCAGCTCTTGCCCAGGGAGAGCTGAGCTCAGCAGGGAATGCTCCTGGAGTGTTTTGGCTTAGCCAGACAAGGACCCAAGTGGCCTTCTGAGGAAGAGGATGGTTAAAGATAAGCAGGCTGTGGCTGTTGGTGTGGTCCTGGCCACAGCAGCTGCCCATCCCCCCCATCTCCACCACCTTCCCCCAGCTTCAGAACAGAAAGGAACACCTCCTCTTTCCCAGCAGCTGAGAGAGGTGGTGATGGAGGCCTAGAAGATGCATGGGGGCTGCCCCTGCCTGCTGGGAAGGTGCTGAGCTCTCCCTGGGGAACACACCAGAGCCCCCCTGAACCCCCAGGCACAGCCCTGCCCGTGGCCAGCTGCAGCTTCCCAGCCTCCCACACCCTCCACACCAACTGCTGCTGCTTCCCTTCTCCTGCAGAGTCCTTCTCCCCAGGCTGCTGCTCTGCAGGCAGGGGCATTTCCCTGGGTGCTGCACACAGCTGAGCCCCTGGCTGCCTACCAGAGCTACCCAAAAGCTCTCAGAGCCTCTGCTCTGCACCCAAAGGCCTCTGCCAGAGCTGCTTGGGAGGAAAAGGCAGCTCAGGGAGACAGCAGAGTGGGGGCTGAGGGGGGAAGCCCTCCCTGGGACTCCCTTCCAGCTGCCTGGAGGATGGGATTCACTTCAAGTGACTTCAGCCACACAAACCACCTCTCATTTACTTGCCAGGGCTTTGCCTCTGTCACCACAGAGAGCAAACCCCCTGAGCAGCAGGCAGAACTCTGCAGTGCCTGAGCAGACCTCTCCTTGCATGGGGGAAGTGGCCCCTGAGGGGCTGCTCTCTCTCCACACAGCACTGTGTGCAGTTATGGCTTGGGTGAGAGAACCTCAGCGACCTCTGAGCTGGGTGAGAGGGAGCTGAGCCCCAGCTGGCAGCCTCCAGCTGTGGGGAAGGGGAAACTCACAACCCAAGCTGCTACCAGGTCCTCACAGTCATCAGGTACCAGAGAAGCTGATCCTGGGCTGGGAGGGTGGGGAGACCCTGGAGCAGGTTGCCCAGGGAAGGGGCATCCACAACCCCCCTGGGGGTGTTCAAGGCCAGGCTGGACGAGAGCTGGGGAGGGACTTTTAGCAAGGGCTTAGAGTGGTAGGAGGGGAGGGAATGGACTGAAGCTTGGGCAGGGCAGATTGAGACTGGAGGGGAGGAAGAAATCCTTTCCAGTGAGGGTGAGGAGACTCTGGCACAGGCTGCCCAGGGAGGCTGTGGCTGCCTCCTCCCTGGAGGTGCTCAGGATGAGGCCCTGAGCAAGCTGGGCTGGTGGGAGGTGTCCCTGCCCAGGGCAGGGGGTTGGAGCTGGGTGATCTTGAA
The DNA here is from genome assembly GCF_026170545.1 of Melanerpes formicivorus. Taxonomy (NCBI): domain Eukaryota; kingdom Metazoa; phylum Chordata; class Aves; order Piciformes; family Picidae; genus Melanerpes; species Melanerpes formicivorus. The sequence continues at coordinate 53,603 of NW_027142701.1, forward strand.
GGTCCCTTCCAACCCAACCCACTCTGTGGCTCTCCAGCTGAACACTTCAGCCCCAGCAGAAGGTCAGACAGCTCCTCAGGGCCATGCTCACTGCTGCTGCACTTCAGCACCACAGAGGTGCAGGAGCCCCACCAGAGGCAAGCCCTGGGGGGGTTCAAACAAGGGATGCAGCTGCCTGGTGTGTGCAACAGCTGCACCAGGCTTTGCCTTTCTAATTGAGGTAGGAAAAGCAGCTGACAAATCAGGATGGACAAGGTCTGAATAAAGACAGCAGAGACTTTTTATGTGCAGAGCATCAAACAGATCATTAGGCAAGGCTGGTGATGGCAGGGAGGGCTTTGCTCATCCCCACTAGAACCTGGTTAGAAAGGTTAATCCCATTCCAAACAACTGGGAGGAGGACTGGAGGGAGGCTGGGAGGAGGCCAACAGTTCAACAGCTACAGCAACACCTTCAGCCTTGGCAAGCTCAGGCCCACTGCTGGAATGAGAGACCTGGAGGGAAGAGACCACTCCTGGCTGCAAGGAGATCAGAGCCAGGTGGATTTCCCCATCACAAAGGCCACTCCTGGAGGGAGGGACACTTCCATTTCCAAAGAGCATCAGAACCAAGTGGATTCCAATCACAGAAACAGGAAGGGAGAGACCCCACCCCCCATTTCCAAAGAGATCAGAGCCAGGTGGATTCCAGTCAATCACAAAACCAGAGGGAGAAACCCCCACCCCCCCTTGATGTCCAAGGAGATCAGAGCCAAGTGGGTTCCAATCACAGAAACAGAGGGAGAAACCTCCACACCCCCTTGATATCCAAAGAGATCAGAGCCAAGTGGATTCCAATCACAAAACCAGAGGGAGAAACCTCCACCCCCACTTGATGTCCAAAGAGATCAGAGCCAAGTGGATTCCAGTCACAAAACCAGAGGGAGAAACCTCCACCCCCACTTGATGTCCAAGGAGATCAGAGCCAAATGGGTTCCAATCACAGAACCATGAAGGGAGAGACCCCCTCCACCCCCTTCACTTCCCAAGAGAGCAGAGCCCAGTGGATTCCCCATCACAGAAGCAGCTCCTGGAGGGTAGAGGCTGCTGCCTGGGGCTGGGTTGGTTTGTGTGCTGCTGCTGCTGCTGCTGGCTTGCTTTCTGTTTTGCTGTTTGGTCTTTTAAAGCAAGAACAAGAGAGGAGGAGGAGGAGACAGCTGAAACTCCTTCAGGGCATGGCAATGCAGGGAGCTTGCTACTGAAACCCTGCCCTCTACAGCCCCCAGTTTCCATCCTGGCTGACTCCTGGGGCCGGCAGTGTCGGGTGTGGAGTTCTCCATTGCTAGGCTGAAGGATCAGCAAAGCACAGGCAGCCAGCTGGGCACTAAAGGCTTCATCCAAGCTGCTTTGTGTCTCTTACAATGGCAAGAAAAGGAGAACCTCTCTCTGCAGCTGAGAGCAGAGGGGTGGGAAAGCAGCAGGTGTTAGCCAAGCACCCGCTGCAGGGCTGCTGATGGGCTGGGTGAGGTCCCCAGCTCTGCTGTGGCTCGTGAGACACTTGACTGCACACCAGGGAGCCACAGGGATTCAACCACATGAAGGAAGGAAAGGAAGAAAGGCCCAACAAAAGAATCTCTTCAGTGCAAACTCCCACAGGAGGCTTCTGGCCAGACCACCACAGCAGGGGGAAAAAACCTCCTCCTGGCCATCAATCTGAATCCACATCCAAAAGCCCCCTGAGAGATCTGGGGGCAAGCACAGCAGGAACAGCTCTGGGCCATCTTCTTGTCCCTGTTTAGAAGGCTGTGGGTTAGAGTTGTGGCTGAGGCTTTGGGAAAGGGGGGGAAAAGGAATCCCTTCTGGGGCTAAGTGGTGATCAGCACCAGATGTGCAGAGAAAGCACTGAGGGGGGCAGGGGGGGAAAGGCCTTTCAGTGTTGTACCTTCCTTGGATGAGAACCCAGCAAGCAAACCACCACCAGATCCTTCTTGGCATCCATCACAAAAGGGCAAATCCATCACAAGCAAGAACAGGGGAGGAGAGAAAGGGGAGAGAGGGGAAGAGCAAGGGGAGAGAGGGGAAGAGAAAGGGGGAGAGAGAGGGGAAGAGAAAGGGGGAGAGGGGAGGAGAAAGGGGGAGAGGGGAGGAGAAAGGGGGGAGAGGGGGAGGAGAAAGGGGGAGAGGGGGAGGAGAAAGGGGGAGAGGAAAAAAAAAGGGAAAGAGGCAAAAGAGGGAAAGAGGAGAAAGAGGGAAAGAGGAGAAAGAGGGAAAGAGGAGAAAGAGGGAAAGAGGAGAAAGAGGGAAAGAGGAGAAAGAGGGAAAGAGGAAAGAGGCAAAAGAGGGAAAGAGGCAAAAAGGGGAAAGAGGAAAAAAGGGAAAGAGGAAAAAAAAGGGAAAGAGGAAAAAAAGGGAAAGAGGAAAAAAAGGGAAAGAGGAAAAAAAGGGGAAAGAGGAAAAAAGGGGAAAGAGGAAAAAAAAGGGAAAGAGGAAAAAAAGGGAAAGAGGAAAAAAAGGGAAAGAGGAAAAAAAGGGAAAGAGGAAAAAAAGGGAAAGAGGAAAAAAAGGGAAAGAGGAAAAAAAGGGAAAGAGGAAAAAAAGGGAAAAGAGGAAAAAAAGGGAAAGAGGAAAAAAAGGGAAAGAGGAAAAAAAGGGAAAGAGAAAAAAAGGGAAAGAGGAAAAAAAGGGAAAAGAGGAAAAAAAGGGGAAAGAGGGAAATGAGGGAAAGAGGCAAAAAAGACAAATTGGCTT
>NW_027142701.1:56428-168653 GCF_026170545.1 Melanerpes formicivorus
GAGGGCACTGAGCACATTCACACCGACAAAAGGGGGCTGGGGGAGGGGCAGGGGCAGGGGCAGGGCAGAAGCTCAGCGATGACCAAAGCTGCAGAGCAGGGTCCAAGGCAAGGGGCCGGCAGGGTTTGCAAGCAAATGAGGTTAAAAAGGATGGAAGAGGGAGGGCTGAGGGGAGGGAGGGGAGAGAGGCAGGGAGGTGGCTCTCTGGTGTTTGAAAGGACAACGCTGCCGTGGAGGTGGAGCAGCGACAACCAAGGCAAACAAAGGAGAAGCTCTTGTGCAGCAGGGCAGCCTCTGCCTGGCCAAGCTCGGCCCCCCACAGCGCTTGAATCCAGCTGCATGAAGCACTGGGGAAGCAAAGAAGGGCTCAGGAGCCACAGGGCTGAGCCTCCCAGCTGCCTGGGGACTCCTCTCCCGCCCCTGAGGATCACACTAAGCCCTCCAGGCAGCCTGCAACAGGAAGCTCCTGGCTGCTCCCTCTCCAGCAGAGCAGTGCCATGGCTGGAGGTGGTGGGCTCTGACCTCTCCTCACTGAATGCCATGGAAACCACAAAAGATGCTCAGGGCCAGAGGCAGAGGGAGCTGCTCACAGAGAGCTGCCTCATCCCCACTGCACTTTGCCATCAGCTCAGCAGAGGCCCTGGGGGCTGCCTGCCAGAAGAGTCTGCCCTGCCCTCTGCAAGCCTTTTCCCCCCCCATCAGCTAAGGAAACCAAAGGGTCTGCAAACGCCCCAGGAGGCCTCAGAGAGACTAAAAACCTTAACAAAGGGAAAACCAAAGCCCAAAGCCTGAAGCAAGAGTCCCAGAGGCCAGCAGCCAGCAGCAGCCATCCCCCCTGCAGAGTGCTCTCCTTGCCCCTGGAGCACAGCTCCATCCACCCTGCAGCACAGCTGCACTTCCAGCCCCTGCTCTTCAAAGTGCTCCTGGCCACTTCCAAGGGCACCACCTCAGATCCTCATCCCCCCTGTGCTTCACACCAGGCCACAGCCAGCAATCCTTTCAGAGAGGCCAAGGAAGTCACAGCAGAGCAGGCTGCCCCCACCCCAAGCAGCCCCACTCCTCAGGGGGTGCCTGCCCTGCCCTCTTCTGCTGGATTTCAGGGGCTCAGGGGCAGCTCTCTGAGCTCCCCTGCTCCTCCCCTGGCCTCCAGCTGCAGCAGGAGCACCAAGCACTCCCCAGGCAGCAGAGCTCTCAGCATCTGCTGCTGCAGCTGGTGCAAGGCATCCCAGCTGTCCCAGGCAGCTCTGCTGTCCCACTGTGGGGGCTCAAAGAGAACATCAGCACAGGGAGGCAGCAGGGACTGCACCCCAAGGGCTGTGGAGGAGCCAAAGGACTGCTCAGTGCTTGCAGCTCCCCCTGGGCAGGCACCACAGAGCACAGCAAGCATTGCCCTGCTCTTGCCAACCTGCCCCATGGCAGTGCCCAGCTCTGAGCTGGCCTAGGGCACCCCCCTGCCAGACTCCCCCCCCCCGCTTCCTGCCACACCAGGCACAGTTGTCCTTCAAATGGGAGAGGGCAGCAAGCATTAGAGCTGTGGAGAGTGAGAATCAGAGAGTGAGTTGCTCCATGAGTTACTGAGGCTCCTTCCACCCAAAACTGCAGCCTTGGCCAGACACAGCCCAGGCTCTCCTTGGCCCCATCTCCTTCCTCCTCCCTATCCTCATCCTCCCTGCCACACACATTTCCCCAGCCCCAGCCAGCTCATCTGTGTGCCTGACAGCATCACCTGCCTTAACCAGAGTGCAAACTGCAGCAGGGCTCAGCTGCTTGCTGCAGACAGCAAGGGGGTGGGAGCAGGGGGGCTGGCCCCAGGCTGGGCCCTGAGTGCAAGGGAAAGGCTGAAGGAACTCTCCAGTTGTGCTGCTGGGGAAGGGGAGGCTGAGGGGACAGGACAGACAGCATGGAATCAAACCACTGCCTTCAACATGGGCTGGCAGCAATCCTCTAACTGCAGGGAGCTGCAGGCAGGCTGGGGAGGGACTGCTCAGCAGGGCTGGGGGTGGCAGGAGCAGGAGCAAGGCTTTGAGGCTGGAGCAGGGCAGAGTTAGGTTGGGCAGCAGGAGGAAGCTCTGCACAGGGAGGCTGGGGAGACACTGGCACAGGCTGCCCAGGGAGGTGGCTGAGGCTCCATCCCTGGAGCCATGCAGGCTCAGCCTGGCTGTGTCCCTGTGCAGCCTGCTCTGGCTGGAGCTCTCCCTGCTGCCTGCAGGATGCCCTTGGGGGCTGCCTCCCAGCCCACTGCACTCAGTGGCTTCTCCTGACTCTTCAGCTTCAAACCTTGTCCCTCTGCCTTTACCCAATGAAAACTTCCACAGGCAGCAGGGGCACAACTTCACCTCTCCCCTGCCCTGGGCTTGGGGCTGATTTCATTATAATGGGCACCACTGTGACCTATGCAGACAGGACCTCATCTGGCTGCAGATATCCCTGGTCAGTGGAGGGGCTGGGGCTGGACCAGATGTCCTTTAGAGGTCCCTTCCAACCCAACCCAGGCTCTGATTCCATAGAACACTGACTGCCCTTCCAGCACCTTCCAGCACACTGCTCCATCCCTAGCAGCCAGCAGAGCCCTGCCTGCTTTGTACCAAGCCTGCCTCAGCCCTGCAGCATGCTACTGAGCACAGCCTGCCTGAAACAAGGCCTTCCAGCAGCATTCTCATGTTGTTTGGCTCTTCCTCATACCCTTCCCACCACCCCAGCAGTGCTGCTCTAAAGGGGCTCTCCAGCTCCTTGCTTGTGGGCAGTAAGCAAGGCCTGGAAACCTGCACCTCCAGAGGCATCTGAACGCTCCCTCTTGCTGCTTCCCAAGTGGGAAGGCCACTTTCTGCTTCCAGGAGGCATGTTCCCTCCCTCTGGCAATGCTGTGAACCCTGCTGGCCGAGCCAACAGCGCCTGTGGGCAGCCCAGGCAAGGCCTGGCCCAGCAGCAGTGCCAGGGGGGGCAGCGCTGGCGCCGTACACAGCGCAGCGGCTCGGGGATGCAGGCAGCCCCGGCTCAGCTTTGGATGGGGAACCAACTGCGACCATGGCTTGAAGCAAGCAAGTTGTCAAGGGTTACTCAGGCACATTAAAGGATGCAGAGCACTGTGGCATTAATCAGCAGCAGAAACCAATGGTAAAAGCCTGTGGAGAGCTGTACCTGGGATGACAGTAGGCTGGGCAGAGGTCCGGAAGGCGTAGTGAGCCGGCTTGGACTTCCCTTGCTGGTTCTCAGCTATCACATACACCTCATACTCTGCATTCCAGTCCAGGGACTTCAGCATGACATGGTCACTGCCAGAGGGAAGTCTGATCTCTGGTTTCCACTCTGAGGAGTGCTTCTGCAGGGCAAGGGAGAGAAGAAGGCAGGGATGCAAAACGCACGGCACGGCCTCGGCCAGCAGCCCGGGGCCAGCCAGCAGCCCGGGGCCAGCCAGCAGCCCCTCTGCCCCTCTGGGGCTGGCTAACGAAGGGCAGAGTGTGGAGGGCTCTGCACAAGCACAGGCTGCTCAGTGAGCCAGGGGTGCAGCACATCAGGAGCGTGGGCAGCAGGGCAGCAGAGGGGATTCTGCCCCTGCAGTCTCCTCTGCTCAGACCTCACCTCCGATCCTGCCTCCAGCTCTGGGGTCCCCAGCAGGAGGACACAGAGCTGCTGGAGGGAGGCCAGGGGAGGCCACCAAGATGGTCCAAGGGCTGGAGCAGCTCTGCTGTGAGCACAGGCTGAGGGAGCTGGGGGTGTGCAGCCTGGAGAAGGCTCCAGGGGAACCTCAGAGCTGCTGCCAGGACCTGAAGGGATCCTGCAGGAAGGCTGCAGAGAGACTTCTCCTGAGGGGGTCTGGGGACAGGACAAGGAATGGTTTGAAGCTGAGGGAGAGCAGGGTTAGAGTGGAGCTGAGGAAGAAGTTCTTCAGTCTGAGGGTGGTGAGGCTCTGGCACAGGCTGCCCAGGGAGGCTGTGGCTGCCTCCTGCCTGGGGGTGCTCAGGGCCAGGCTGGATGAGGCCCTGAGCAGCTGAGTGTAGCTGAGAGGTGTCCCTGGGGTAGCACAAGGGGCAATGGATGGGAACTGCAGCCCAGGAGGTTCCACCTCAACAGGAGGAGGAACTTCTGCCCTGTGAGGCTCCCAGAGCCCTGGAGCAGGCTGCCCAGAGAGGTTTGGAGTCTCCTGCTCTGGAGCCTTTCCAGCCCCATCTGGATGTGATCTGTGTGCCCTGTGCTGGATTCTGTGCTCCTGCTCTGCCAGGGGGGTTGGACTGGAAGCCCTCCAGAGGTCCCTTCCAACCCCTAACATCCTCTGAGCCTGCATCTCATGCCCTAAACACTTCCACCACACCTCCTGGCCTGCATCCAAGCTCTTAGCTTCAGGCTAGTGAGGCCTGAGTGCTGAACAGGCTACAGACAAAGGAGGTTGGAGTGGCAGTCATACTTACAGCCTTGTATTTGATCAGGTAATGCCTGATTGGGGAGCCACCATCATCCTGCTTGATAACATTGACCTTAATGGAGTTCCCATCTTCTCCCATCTGCCCTTCCAGCTTGGGTGCACTGGGTTCCCCTGCAAGAAGGGGGGAGTGGGGTTCATTTGTAACCAAAACACATCCAGCAGGGGTAAAACAGTCAGCAAAACCCAGGGAGGGGGAAAAATCCTTCAGTGAACTCAGCTGCCAGGGCATCAGCCTCCCCCTGAGCCAGGCAGAGGCCAGGGCCAAGGACCTCTTGCACCTGGTAGTGTGCCTGCAGCCACACAAGGCACCATCCCTATGGCTGCTGGAGCCCAAGGCTAAGTGCAGGGGGCCTCAGGAATACCCCAGAGGAAGGATGAGCTCCTCACTGGCTCTGCTGGCTGACCCTGGTGTGGGACAGCAGCGCTGGGGAAGGGTCAGGATGGGGCAGGGGGCAAACAGGCTCCTGGGAAAGCTACAGAGCAGGGGGGGAAAGGGGCACTGGGAGCTGTGGCTGCACTCTGAGCATGGAGATTAGCTAATGACTGGGCCAGAGGCAGTGCCCCTGGGCCAGAGGCAGGGTCCCTGGGCCAGAGGCAGTGCCCCTGGGCCAGAGGCAGGGTCCTTGGGCCAGAGGCAGTGCCCCTGGGCCAGAGGCAGTGCCCCTGGGCCAGAGGCAGGGTCCCTGGGCCAGAGGCAGTGCCCCTGGGCCCGAGGCTCCAGGCTCACTTCAATGAGTGTGGAGGAAAAGGGACTGAATCCCCACAGCACATCATCTCCTGCACAGCTGCAGCAGCACAGGCTGGCCAGAGCTGGACCTTTGCACTCCAAGGAGCATCTCCAAAAGGAAAAAAATCACTTCCCAGTTTGCCTCCCAGCAGCAAAGCAAGGGGGAAAAAAAAAGCCCAACCCAACTGCCCAGAGCTCTGCTTGGCCACAGCTCTGCATGGCTCATGCCTCCCCCTTCAGACAGCTGAGTGCTGAGGAACTCACTCCAGGGAGTCAGGGAACTGTTTGGGTTGGGAAAGCCTTCTGAGATCAAGGCCAACCTTCAAGCCAACACCACCATGGCCACCAAACCACATCCCCCCCATGGCCACATCCCCCCATGGCCACCAAACCACCATAGCCACCAAACCACATCCCACCATGGCCACATCCCCCCATGGCCACCAAACCACCATGGCCACCAAACCACCATAGCCACCAAACCACATCCCACCATGGCCACATCCCCCCCATGGCCACATCTCCCCAAGCCACATCCCACCATGGCCACATCCCCCCCATGGCCACCAAACCACCATGGCCACCAAACCACCATGGCCACCAAACCACATCCCCCCAAGCCACATCCCCCCCATGGCCACCAAACCACCATGGCCACCAAACCACATCCCCCCAAGCCACATCTCCCCATGGCCACATCCCCCCAAGCCACATCCCCCCATGGCCACACCATCCTGTATCTCCCCTACAGAGCCTCTCTACTGAGGCTGCCCCTCAGGAGAGGCCCTTCCCTGTCCACATCCCCCCCCCAGACCACCAATGCTGAACACATTCAGCACCTGGAGACTCAGAGGGGAGCAGAGGAGCTCTGTCTGCAGCACCTCCTCACCCAGCCACCCTGAGCAGCTCACATTACCCAAGCAGTTCAGATTCTCTTCTCCTTCCTGAACCCCAACCCCCTCCCTGCAGAGGTTCCTGCCTCTGCCCACTCAGTTGATTTGGCACTGCAGGAGCTGTGTCACAGCCACTAACCACTCACTGAGGGGCACCAGGAGCTGCTGCACCTCTTGTGCCCCCTCACCCCAGAGGGGATCAGCTCCCAGGAGCAGCTGGAGCAGGGCATCCATGGCTGCCTCCTCTGCTGCCCACTGAGCCTTGGACACTGCTGAAAGGTCCAGAGGCAGCAGTGCTGCCAGACCTCTGCTGCCAGGCCTGAGGGGTGGCTGTGCTGGGAACCAGGCAGCTCCTTGCTCCTCCTTCCCACCCTCACCTCAGGGAGCTAAACTAAGCAGAGGGACCCTGGAGTGAAAGGGGACCCTGCCCATCTGGAACACGAGGCCAGGCTTGTTCCTCACTGCCTGCCCACCAAGGCCAACCCAGGGAGGCACAGCCTCTGCTTTGCTGCCCCTTCTGCCACCTCCCTTCCACACAGCCCTGCCATCTGCCTGGGAGAACCAGCCTGGGAACACAAGGCAGGGCTCCTGTTCCCAGCCTGCAGCTCCTGGGAGCCTCCTCCTGGCAGGCTGGGAGGGTGTCAGAGCTGCTGCTGCAGCTGACCCACAGAGACTCACTGCCCTCCCTGCTCGGAGGGCCCTTCCTCTGGCACTCTCTAGCGGCTAGCTCCTGACTGCCTCCTCCTCCAGCAGTGCAAACCCTTCTGCTCACACATCACAAACAGTCAGAGCCCCTTCTGGATGGCTGCCACACTGCCAGGTCCTGCTGAGGAGCACTTGGCCTTTCTCTCCTTGAGCACCTGGCACTGAGCTTGCCAGATGCAATCCAGACCCAGGGCTGTGAGCTGCAAAAGGAGTTAGTGTGAGGAAGAAGTTTAGTGGGGGGGGGAAAGGTTTAGTCCAGCAGAATCAGCATCCCCATAAGGAGTCCAGATGTCAGTAGCTGAAGAGAAAAGGTTGGTCAGCAGCAGGTTAGGGGAGCAGCTCATGCTCACTGGACATGCATCCTCCCTACAGCTTGGGGGCTGCAAAGCAAGAGTGCATTACAAAGGGATGCTGCAGGCCTGGGCCTCCCCCCATGGACACTGAGCTGATTGGAGGTGCTGCAGAAACCTGCCCTGTTCCACCCAGCAGAGTGTGGGAGCCTTCAAGGACTGCCCCTGGAGATGCTGCAGCTGAGAGCAGGCAGCCTCAGGGCCACCACTGTACAGCCCTCTGCCTGCTCAGAGCTCACTCTGCTGCAGCAGGGGTGCAGGACCTGCTGCCCCCCGCTCTGGGCTGGGGCTCCTCAGCCAGAGGTGTGCAAAAGCAGCACAAACCTTTCCCTTCAGCCAGGAGGCACTGAGGGGGTGCTGGAAGCCAGAAGTGACACCAGAGCCCTTCTCTTCCCTGCTCCTAGCAAAGGTCTTCCTCCTGCTCACCTCTGAGAAGCTCAAAGTGAGCTTCTGAGCTGCCAGGCAACTGCAGCACTTCAAACAGCACAGAACCATGGAGCTGGCAGGGCTGGAAGGGAGCTCAAGGCTCAGCCAGCTCCAACCCCCTGCCATGGGCAGGGACACCTCACACCACAGCAGGTTGCTCTCAGCCACCTCCAGCCTGGCTGCAAACACCTCCAGGGATGGAGGCTCAGTGCCAGGTTGGATGAGGCCTCCAGGGCTGAGGCTTCCAGCACCTCCCTGGGCAGCCTGTGCCAGGCTCTCACCACCCTCCTGGGTGTCAGCTTAAACCCTTGGCCCCCCTGGCACTGAAGAGAGGTCCTGCACCCTGCGCTCAGAGGGCACAGCTGCAACCTCTGGTGGCTTCTGCAGCACAGGAGGGAGGAAGCAGCTGATTTCTGCAACCTCTGACCATCAGGCAGAGAGGAGAGGACTGAGACCTGCTGTCACAAGGGGACATGGACATCAGCTAGGGAGAAGGTTCCCTAGGTGGCAAAATAGACAGAGGGGAGGAGAGAACAGGTAGGGAGCCTTCAGAATGCACACAAGAGAAGCAAACACCAAGGGTCAGGACCAAAGGCACAAGAACAGAGCATGCAAAAATAAGGCCAAGTGTCTTCAGCCCTCCTGGGGTTTGGGCTGAGAGGGGGAAAAGCCTGGGGGAGGAGAGGGGCTGCTCCCAAACATGCACTCAGGTGGGAAGGTTACTGCTGTTAGTTGTGTGCTCCTGGCAACCCCCAGCCCAACCCCCCCCCGGTGCTGGTCCAGAGCCATCAAATGACTTCAGAGCTCAGCCTGAATGAAAGGCAGCTCAGCCCCTGGGGCTCAGAAGGATTTGTTTAGCTGGGGAAGCAGAGGAGCAGCAGGAGCTTCCCTCCCTCCCTCCCTCCACCCCTTCAGGCCAGGAAGGGAAGTGGTAGAAATCACCAGCCCCAAGGAACTCCTTTCACTGGCAGGGACCTGGGGACTGGCTTCACCCCCACAAGCTGCAAGGCTCAGTCATGTGCTGCTGCATCTCAGGGCAGATCACCAACTGCTGTGGCTGCTGCTGGCACATGAGTGCAGCCTGAATCCCCTGGCCAGGCTCTGAGCTCTGGTGTGGGGAGCATGAGGATCCCTGGCAAGGAAGGTCCTTGTGATGCAAAGGGTGCAGAGCTCAGCTCCCAGCCTGGGGATACAGCTCCCCCAACCCCCCAGCTCCCACCTCAGCTGGGCTGAACTGCTCACAACCAAAAGCTTCCTGTCCCAACCCAACCTCCAGCTGGGGAGGGACTTCTGACAAGGGCTGGGAGGGGCAGGAGGAGAGGGAAGGGATTGGAGCTGGAGGAGGGCAGATTGAGGCTGGAGATGAGGAAGAACATCCTTGAGAGTGAGGGTGAGGAGAGCCTGGCACAGGCTGCCCAGGGAGGCTGTGGCTGTGCCCTGCCTCGAGGTGCTCAGGGCCAGGCTGGATGAGGCCTTGAGCAAGCTGTGCTGGTGGGAGAGGTCCCTGCCCATGGCAGGGGGCTGGAGCTGGCTGAGCTTTCAGGTCCCTCCCAACCTAAACCATCCTGTGAATAATGTCAGAGGTGCAGAGGGACTTTGTGAGCCCCTGCCTACAGAAGCACCTACTTGCTGCTGAAGCCCCCAGCAGGTAAGGTCTCCACAGCATCTGAGCACCTTCCACCACAGCCTCCACCAGCCTGTAGCTGGCACACTACTGGTACCCAGGAAAGCAAAAGGGCTTTGCCTCTGGGGTGAATTTCTTGGGCTGGAAAAGGATCACTGAGGTCATCCCAGTCCAAGCAGCAGCCCCAGCCCTACCCTGGCCACCAAACCCTGGCCCCAAGTGCCATGGACAAAGGGCTGTGGAACCCCTCCAGGCATGGGGACTCCACCAGCTCCCTGGGCAGCCTGGGCCAGCCCCTGACCACTCCTGCAGCACAGAGATTTTCCTTCCTCTCCAACCTGAGCCTCCCCTGGCACAACTTCAGGCCATTGCCTCTTGTCCTATCACCTGAGACTGGGGAGAAGAGACCAACCCCAACCTCCCTGCAGCCTCAGAGAGACTTCTAGATCCTGACTGGGATGCTGCCTGCTGGACTCTGCCAGGCTAAGCAGCAAATGCCTGAGCCATGAGGCTCTTTGCCTTTTATCCTCCAAGGCTTCTCCAGCTCAGTTTTCACAGGCAGAGAGTGGTGACTTCCCCATAAGGCTCTGTAGAAGGGTTTGGGCTGGGGGTGAGGAATTTGGAGCTCCCTGGTCAGCAACCAGAGGGGAATCACAGAATTGTCAGGGCTGGAAGGGACCTCAAGGCTCAGCCAGCTCCAACCCCCTGCCATGGGCAGGGACACTTCACACCACAGCAGGTTGCTCACAGCCACATCCAGCCTGGCTGCAAACACCTCCAGGGATGGAGGCTCAGTGCCAGGTTGGATGAGACCTGCAGGGCTGAGGCTTCCAGCACCTCCCTGGGCAGCCTGTGCCAGGCTCTCACCACCCTCCTGGGCAACAACTTCTTCCTCACCTCCAATCTCAATCTCCCCACTTCTAGTTGTGCTCCATGCCCCCCAGTCCTATCCCTCCCTGACACCCTCACAAGTCCCTCCCCAGCTTGCTTGGAGCAGATCCTGGAGGGCCACAATTAGGTCTCCTCAGCCTGCACAACCCCAACTCCCTCAGCCTGTCCTCACAGCAGAGCAGCTCCAGCCCTCTGCTCCTCCTCCTGGCCCTTCCCTGGACACCTTCCAGCCCCTCCAGCTCCTTCCTGGCACAGAGGCTGCAGACCTGGCCCCAGAGCTGCCAGCAGAGCGGGGCAGAGGGGGAGAATGCCCTCCCTGGCCCTGCTGGCTGTGCTCCCCCTCACCCCAAACCCAGGCCCCCAGTGCTTGGGGCTTGGTTGTTGTTACCTTCTGTTGAGCAGCGTGGACGACATCAGCAGCACCATGCAAGCCACATGACAAAGGCACATGAGAGGGCAGGCACATGAGTGGTTGGAAAGGGAAGTGGAGGAAGAGGAGGAGGAGGAAGAGGAGGAGGAGGAGGAGGAGGTCACACATGGAAAACACAGAGAAACAAAAAAGAAACAAACACACAAAAGAAACAAAATTAAATCACTGATGCAAACAATGGGCAAAGGGCAACAACAACAACAACAACAGCAGCAGCAGCAGCAGCAGCAACCAGAGGGAGACCAAACCAACACCACAGCCACAGAGGCTCAGCCCAGCAGAAACCAAACCAGCCAGCAGCCCTCAGCAGCACCCAGGAAGAGGGAGCACCTCCCCCCCACACCTCCCCCCCACCCAAAAACCAAACATCCAAACCAAGGACCCTGGGGAGAGAAGGAAAAAGGTCAAAGCCACCCAAAGCACAGAGCTGTGGCCTCAGGGTGGGGCAAAAGGGGGGCAAAGGGGAGGGGGTTAGGCACAGCTGCCCCACTGCTGGGCAACAACTGAGACAGGGACACCAAAAAGAAAATGATTGTGAGGGGAGCAGCAGGGCCTGGAGAGCTGAAGGGATCCACAGGGGCTGCTGGAAGAGAAAGGGGAACAGTCCTCTGGTTCTGCAGCAGCAGGGCAGAGGGGCAGAGCGTGGCTCCTGGGGGGCAGAGAAGGCAAACCTGGGCATGGCAGAGTGATCTGTGCCCCCTGCAGGAACAAACAGCCTCCTGAACGGCAGCAGCAGCAGAAAGAGAGAGAGAGGAACCAGCCCTGGGGCTCCTGGCTGCTCCTCCTGCACCCCTGGGGCTTCTGGCTGCTCCTCCTGGCACCCCTGGGGCTCCTTGCACCCTCCTGGCACCCCTGGGGCTCCTGGCTGCTCCTCCTGCACCCCTGGGGCTCCTGGCTGCACCTCCTGCACCCCTGGGGCTCCTGGCTGCTCCTCCTGCACCCCTGGGGCTCCTGGCTGCTCCTCCTGCACTCCTGGCTGCTCCTCCTGCACCCCTGGGGCTCATGGCTGCTCCTCCTGCACCCCTGGGGCTCCTGGCTGCTCCTCCTGCACCCCTGGGGCTCCTGGCTGCACCTCCTGCACCCCTGGGGCTCCTGGCACCCTCCTGGCACCCTTGGGGGGCCTCCTTGCACCTCTCCAGCCAAAGAGCTGAAACCAGGACATGGTCAAGCTGCCAGGTACCAGCTCTAGCCCAGCCTGAAGACTGCAGGAGTGGCACAGTGCATGGCACTGATGGCTTGGTGTGTGCAAGGTGGCTTCCTGTCAACAAGGAGAGGAAGGAAGTGCCCAGCACTGGGAATTGATCACAAAGATGGCAGGAGGCAGACAGCTGCTGCTGAAAGAGCTGGGAGAGTGCACAGAGTGGATGGAAGGTGGAGGAGGGCAGATTGAGACTGGAGATGAGGAAGAAATCGTTGGCAGTGAGGGAGGGGAGAGCCTGGCACAGGCTGCCCAGGGAGGCTGTGGCTGTGCCCTGCCTGGAGGTGTTCAGGGCCAGGCTGGATGAGGCCCTGAGCAGCCTGGGCTGGTGGGAGGTGTCCCTGGGCATGGCAGGGGGTTGGAGCTGGATGCTCTTCAAGGTCCCTTCCAACCCAACCCCCTCCATGGCTCTATGAATGCTCCTTCTCCCCACAGCCCTCCCTCCTGCAGGGCACTCCCCACCTCCCCATCTGCAGCTCCTTCCAGGACCCAACAGCTGCAGGATCAGCTGTGCCTCCCCCAATGCACACAGAGCAGGGCAGAGCTGCAGGGAGGTTACTCAGTCCCCATCCCTCCTGCTCAGGCAGCCTGAGCCCTGCAATCCCTGATGGGAAGTGTGACCACAAACAGATTCCTCTGGGGAGTGATCACTTCATTGCTGCCCTTTCCTCCCCACCTCCTCTTTCCCTCTTCTTCCACCCTTTCTTCTCAACCTGGCACTGCCATTTTCCACCCCATACTTAGAAGGCTGGAGAGGAAGAGGAGTTAGAGAGTGGCCCCATGCTTGGCTTCTTCACATGCTCACACAACACACCCATGGCAGGCTGGTGGTTAAGAGACACCCAGAGAAGGAGGTGCAGTGCTTTAGCTCCCTGGGTCAAGGGGCTACAGCAGAACAAACAGCACTCTGGAGCAAAGGGAGGCAGCTCCCAGCTACTCACTTGGTGGCTCTGAGCTTTCAGGGTCAGCCAGAGGCTGAGTTGCTATGGAAAGAGAGAGAGGAGATGTAAAGGGGAAGCAGCACAGCGTGGCCAGGGGTTAAAAGAGGCAGGGGGTGCCAGGAAGGAGAGAGACAGAGAGAGAGTGATGCTGAATCCTCCTGGAAGATCCTGGGAATCACAGAGTTACCTGGAGAGGCTGCACAAAGTGTGCTCTGCTGCTGCCCTCTCCCAGCCCCTCTCCACAGGGGGAAGAGTGCCTGCAGCAAGCTCTGGCTCCAGGGCTCACTGCTGATGCTCCTTCAGCCCTAAGAGTGTCCAAGCTCTGAATTCAAGCTCCAGCACTCTCTGCCTGCTGTAGCCCAAACAGCAACCCAGGTTGCCCTGCTGTTAGCTCAGGTTGCCCTGCTGCTAAGCCCACGAAGCACTGAGGTCTCTGGGAGGCCCTCTAGAGCAGACCCTCCCCTCCCTACTGCCCAGCTGTGGAGGACAAAAGGAGCAAGGAGCAGCTGGAATGGGCAGCTTTGGGCAGATGAAGCTGCTCTGGACAAGGTCAAATCACAATGCCAGCTTCAAAGAATAAAGGAGAAGGAGGAGAAAGAAGGAGGAGAAGGAGGAGAAAGAAGGAGGAGAAGGAGGAGAAAGAAGGAGGAGAAGGAGGAGAAAGAAGGAGGAGAAGGAGGAGAAAGAAGGAGGAGAAGGAGGAGAAAGAAGGAGGAGAAGGAGGAGAAAGAAGGAGGAGAAGGAGGAGAAAGAAGGAGGAGAAGGAGGAGAAAGAAGGAGGAGAAGGAGGAGAAAGAAGGAGGAGAAGGAGGAGAAAGAAGGAGGAGAAGGAGGAGAAAGAAGGAGGAGAAGGAGGAGAAAGAAGGAGGAGAAGGAGGAGAAAGAAGGAGGAGAAGGAGGAGAAAGAAGGAGGAGAAGGAGGAGAAAGAAGGAGGAGAAGGAGGAGAAGGAGGAGAAGGAGGAGAAGGAGGAGAAGGAGGAGAAGGAGGAGAAGGAGGAGAAGGAGGAGAAGGAGGAGAAGGAGGAGAAGGAGGAGAAGGAGGAGAAGGAGGAGAAGGAGGAGAAGGAGGAGAAGGAGGAGAAGGAGGAGAAGGAGGAGAAGGAGGAGAAGGAGGAGAAGGAGGAGAAGGAGGAGAAGGAGGAGAAGGAGGAGAAGGAGGAGAAGGAGGAGAAGGAGGAGAAGGAGGAGAAGGAGGAGAAGGAGGAGAAGGAGGAGAAGGAGGAGAAGGAGGAGAAGGAGGAGAAGGAGGAGAAGGAGGAGAAGGAGGAGAAGGAGGAGAAGGAGGAGAAGGAGATCAAATCAAAATCCCAGCTTCAAACAAAAAATCAATCAAAATCAGAGCTTCAAAAAATCAATCAATTAAAATTAGAGCTTAGAAATCAATCAATTAAATTTAGAGCTTAGGAATCAATCAATCAAAATCAGAGCTTAAAACCAAATCAATCAAAATTCCAGCTCCAAAAATGAATGAACCAAAATCAGAGCTTCAAAATAAACAAATCAAAAGTCCAGCTCAGGGAATCAATCAATCAGAATCCCAGCTCAGGGATCAGTCAATCAGAATCCCAGCTCAGGGATCAATCAATCAGAATCCCAGCTCAGGGAATCAATCACTCAGAATCCCAGCTCAGGGAATCAATCACTCAGAATCCCAGCTCAGGGATCAATCAATCAGAATCTCAGCTCAGGGAATCAATCACTCAGAATCCCAGCTCAGGGATCAATCACTCAGAATCCCAGCTCAGGGAATCAATCACTCAGAATCCCAGCTCAGGGATCAATCACTCAGAATCCCAGCTCAGGGAATCAATCACTCAGAATCCCAGCTCAGGGATCAATCAATCAGAATCCCAGCTCAGGGAATCAATCAATCAGAATCCCAGCTCAGGGAATCAATCATTCAGAATCCCAGCTCAGGGAATCAATCAATCAGAATCCCAGCTCAGGGATCAGTCACTCAGAATCCCATCTCAGGGAATCAATCAATCAGAATCCCAGCTCAGGGATCAATCACTCAGAATCCCAGCTCAGGGATCAGTCACTCAGAATCCCAGCTCAGGGATCAGTCACTCAGAATCCCAGCTCAGGGATCAGTCACTCAGAATCCCAGCTCAGGGATCAATCAATCAGAATCCCAGCTCAGGGAATCAATCAATCAGAATCCCAGCTCAGGGATCAATCAATCAGAATCCCAGCTCAGGGAATCAATCACTCAGAATCCCAGCTCAGGGATCAGTCACTCAGAATCCCATCTCAGGGAATCAATCAATCAGAATCCCAGCTCAGGGATCAATCAATCAGAATCCCAGCTCGGGAATCAATCACTCAGAATCCCATCTTGGGGATCAATCAATCAGAATCCCAGCTCGGGAATCAATCAATCAGAATCCCAGCTCAGGGATCAATCACTCAGAATCCCAGCTCAGGGATCAATCAATCAGAATCCCAGCTCAGGGATCAATCAATCAGAATCCCAGCTCAGGGATCAATCACTCAGAATCCCATCTTGGGGATCAATCAATCAGAATCCCAGCTCGGGAATCAATCACTCAGAATCCCATCTTGGGGATCAATCAATCAGAATCCCAGCTCAGGGAATCAATCAATCAGATTCCCAGCTCAGGGATCAATCACAAGAGGCAACAATTGTGACTGATGTCTTTTTTCCTTCATCTTTTTGCTACCAAAATTCTCAAGGTATTAAAATCTTTTGGCTCCTAATTGGGTCTAAAACTTCCTCCTTCCTTTTTCCTTTTCCTTCCTTTCCTTTCCCTTTTCCTCTTCCTTCTTTCCCTTTCCTTTTTATTCTTCCTTTTCTCCCCCCCCTTTCCTTTTCTCTTTTCTCCCCCTTCCTTTTCCCTTCCCCCCCCTTCCTTTCCCTTTTCTCCCCCTTTCCTTTCCCTTTTCTCCCCCTTTCCTTTCCCTTTTCTCCCCCTTTCCTTTCCCTTTTCTCCCCCTTTCCTTTCCCTTTTCTCCCCCTTTCCTTTCCCTTCCCCCCCCCTTCCTTTTGCCTTTTCTCTCCCTTTCCTTTCCCTTTCCCCTTTCCTTTTCCCTTTTCTCCCTCCTTTCCTTTTCCCTTTTCTCCCCCCTTCCTTTCTCTTTTCCCTTTCCTTTCCCTTTTCTCCCCCTTTCCTTTCCCTTTTCCCTTTCCTTTCCCTTTTGCCTTTATTCTCCCCCTTTCCTTTCCCTTTATTTTCCCCTTTTCCTTTATTTCCCCCTTTCCTTTTCTTCCCCCTCCTGAATGACCTGCATTTCATGTCCTTTCTTCAGTGGATTCCTGAAGATGAAGCCTTCCACTTGCTCCCCCAGGCTACTGCTGTTAGACAACCACTAGGTGCATGCTGGACAAGGAAGGTGTTAACCTTTCACTCTCTGCTACAGAGGATGTCTACTCTAGAGTCAGTCTTGTTAGCAGGCAGACAGGACCAGGTACTTCTAAAGACTCAGAGAAGGGGGGCAGAAAACCAACCCCAGGATTAGATTAGAAGCTAATTCTGATGTTAGAGGAGCACACTAGGAGCAGAAAAGAAACCAAGAGTGAGAGAAATGCAGAGGCACTTACGTGAGTGAGGGATGCCTGCAGTTTTTCCATGGATGGAACACAGGGCAAAAACCAACCAACCAAAAAACAAAAAGGCAGAGACAGACAGACAAATAAAATAAAATGTAGAAGTGGTGAGAAGGGGAGACAGAGAACATGGAGCTGGAAAAAAAACCCCATCAATAAATCAAACCACCACCAGCTGACTCCAATCCGCCCCCAGGGCGCGGGCCGGGCTACAGGGACCGGCACAACAGCCTCGGGTATGGACTCTGAGGGCTGGAATTGACTGCACAGGGCCTGGGATTTGCAAGCAGCAGGACCCCTGGGCTGGCCCAAGGCTGCTCAGCAGCTCTGCTGAGGCAGACACAGTCAGACAAGCCCCATGCACGGCTGCCAGGCCCTCAGAGCATGCACACAGCTGGGCTCAGGAGTCTTGCTGGCTCTGAGCTCAGGAGGAGGTCCTGCAGAGAGGGTTCAGAAGAGCTATGAAGGAAGTCCACAAGTAGAGGTGCAGTGGTGGGAATAAGAACAGGCTGCAGATCTGAATGCCAAAGGAAGGAGAAAGAAGAACTGCAGGGGTTGTGGGCAGCTGAATACAGATCCTAACACTTGGATGAGGTTGTGAACAAGGGTAAGAGAGCACCTGCCTGCCTTTGGCACTGCCCCCCTACCCACTCTGCACTTCTTCTCTTCCTCTGTCTCTCCTTCCTGTCCTGAGTAATTTCCTGATTTGTGCTTCTTGCCTCTTTTGCTCCCCCTTGAAAGCAGGAGGGGAAAGTGTTAGGCTGAGACTGTGGCACAGGCTGCCCAGGGAGGCTGTGGCTGCCTCCTGCCTGGGGGTGTTCAAGGCCAGGCTGGATGAGGCCTTGAGCAGCCAAGTCTGGTTGAGAGCTGTCCCTGCCCAGGGCAGGGAGGTTGGAGTACATGAGCTCTGAGGTCACTTCCAACCTGAGCCACTGTAGGATTCTATGCTGCTGCCACTGGAGTGGAAGATTTCCCAAGTCAAGCAGAGAAGAGGCTGTGGGAATCACCTGGGGTGCTGTGCAGCCACCTTACAGAAGTGATTTGCAGAGAGCAGAATCAATCCCCCTCTCTCCCTCCCTCCCTCTCTCCCCTCCATCCCTCCATCCCCAGGTCATGGCCAGGCCTGTCTGAGCCTCTTCATTTCTGATTTGCAAACCCTCTGCCATTTCCACCAGCCAAGCCCTGCTCAGCTCACTGCTTTTTTCTCACTCTCCATTGCCTAACCTCCTGCTGATAAAATCCCCCCTGGCAAGCCAGGGCACAAACCAGTGCCAACCAAACCAGCTCCTCTGCCTCCCAGGCTTCCAAGCCTGTTTTGAATTAGTCATGAAAAAGGCACTGAGACCCCAAAGCACAACAGGAACAAAGGGTGCAGCAAGGCCTGCAAGAGGAGGAGCTGTCATCCATGCATGGCAGAGACTCCCTGGAAAGGAGCAAGGGGAGAGAAGCAGAGAAGCAGGAGGAGGTCTGGGCTTTACTTACGAACTGGCTGTGTCTTGAAGTCTGATGTCAGGCTGAGCTCACCCACGCCCTTGCCATTGACTGCTGACAGCCTCACAGAGTAGGTGGTCTCAGGTTTCAGGCCAGTGATGGTGATCATGCCCTCCACGTTTGCTGTGGCAGAAACAAGGGAGGGAAAGCAAAGGCTCAGGCTTGAAGTCACCACCAAATGCCAGGTCTCTGCTGCGTGCCTTGGCCATGCCCAGAGCCCTCTCCTGAGCCCAGCCCCACAGAAGCAGTGCAGATAAAGGGCAGAGCTACCACCAGGCTGTGCCCAGCAGCTGCCTAGGGAGCTGCATTGCCACAGCTTCTCTGGAGGGGATCACAGAACTGTCAGGGTTGGAAGGGACCTCAGGGATCATCCAGTTCCAACCCCCCTGCCATGGGCAGGGACACCTCACACCACAGCAGGTTGCTCACAGCCACCTCCAGCCTGGCTGCAAACACCTCCAGGGATGAGGCTTCCAGCACCTCCCTGGGCAACCTGTGCCAGGCTCTCACCACCCTCCTGGGGAACAACGTCTTCCTCAGCTCCAATCTCAATCTCCCCACTTCTAGTTTTGCTCCATGCTCCCCAGTCCTACCCCTCCCTGACACCCTCAGAAGTCCCTCCCCAGCTTTCTTGTAGCCCCCTCCAGGTCCTGGGAGGCCACCAGCAGGGATGCTGCAGAGCTGTCAGCACAGGGGGGACCTCATTTCCGGCTGGAAATTCGAGGTGCCCTGCAGAGCTTGTCTGGGCCTCCCTGCAGGAGCTGCACCTGCAGGGCTATGGAAACCTGCCCCTGGGGGACAGCAAAGTCAGGGAGGCAGCAGGTTGCTTCCCCATCCTACCTTCTTTGGCATCATACAACCTGGAATGCCACTCCCCCTCGCCCAGGGCCCTCCACTCGGCCTTGTACTTGAGGATGGGCACGCCGCCCGTGGCCTCGGGCTCGTCGAACTCCACCTGGGCGGTGCTGGAGTAGGGCTCCACTCTGTCAATGGAAGGAGAGGACGGAGTATCTGGGGAGGAAGGGGACAGCCAGTGACACAGCAGACAGTGGGGAGCCTGCCCCAGGGCCAAAGCAAGCACAAAACACAGCATCCAGCACGGCTTCAGCACAGCTTCAGCAGGGAGGGGAGAGAGGGCGGCCTGGGGGTCCCCCTCAGGAGGGGTCAGTGCTAAGAGGGCTTTTGAGAATGCTCATAGGCAGGGCAGAGACCTTCACCTTCTCCCCTCTGAGAGCCTAGAGACTCAGTGCCTTTTTCAGTAGAGGACAACCAGAATGAGAGCATCCTGGGTGCTGTCCTGCCCCTGCAGTCCCTTCTCTTCCTCAGGGCACTCCCTGGGTGCTGTCCTGCCCCTACAGTCCCTTCTCTTCCTTAGGGCACTCCCTGGGTGCTGTCCTGCCCCTACAGTCCCTTCTCTTCCTCAGGGCACTCCCTGGGTGCTGTCCTGCCCCTACAGTCCCTCCTCTTCCTCAGGACACTCCCTGGGTGCTGTTCTGTCCCAGTCTACAGCAGCCTCAAGAGGGCTCAGAGTCCCTTCCAGCTCCTGCAGTCTGAGCCTCAGTGCTGGTAGGTGATGCTCTGAGCTGCCTGCCTGGCACCACCTGTACTGTCAGGGCTATTTTGCTGGTCCTGAGAACGAGACCCTTCAGAAAGAGGGGAAGGGATACTGAGGCTCTTGTTAGCCACAACCCAGCTGAGTGCACAAAGCTATGACCAGTCTGGGAGCAGAAGGTGCTTCTCCTGCTCCCCCCCCCCAACACAACCCAGAAGAGAAGAGTCCCTGTGACCCCAGCCCAGGGGCTGCATTTCCTCAGCCCCCTGCCTGTGCTGCTCACCTGCCTGCACGAGGATGAACTCGGAGGACTCCTGGCCGATGCGGTTCACGGCGGTGCAGTTGTAGTTCCCAAAGTCATTTTCAGAGTCTGGGGTCACCTGTGGGAGGAGGGAAGGCTCAGGGTGGCATCACAAAACCCTCTCCACAGCAAAGCTCAGGTGCAGAGGGGAGCACAGCAGTGGGCAGGGGGTGGTGTCTTCTCTTCCCTGTACCACACACCACCCTGCCTGCCAGCCAGCTGCCCTGACAGGATGGTCAAGTCCCTCAACAGCAGGCCCAGAAGTTATCTGATGGCACTGAGACCTCCTGGCTGCAGAGAACTCCTTCCCCTCACCTCCAGGTAGCTTGCAGAGGGAGTGTTGTAGATCTTGATGTTGCTGTAGTTGGAGCTGGGGAGCAGCTGCCCGTCCCGGAACCAGGAGATGACAGCGCTGGGGTAAGCAAACACGATGTTCACTTGGTTGCCTTCCCAGGTGTACACAGCCACAGGGCCCTGCAGCTTGGGAGCATCTGAAAGGCAGACAGACTCTGAGCCAGGAAAGCCTCCCCCAGCAGCACACTCAGCCTCACTTCAAGGATCCCTTGGCAGGGCTCCAGCTGAAACGTGGGGAAGGAAATCTAACACAGGAGGTGGGAGCTGGCTTCCAGCCTGGGGGGAGGGACAGGCAGAGCCTGAGGGATGTGAGGAGGAAACCTAGCCAGTCTGACAGGCTGCTCCTCACACAGTGTGGGAGGAGGAGCAGACAGCTTGCTGTGCAGTTAGGGGAGGGCACACAGGGACCTGCTTCCAGGGAGGAACTCTGATGCACCCAGCAGATGGGACTGCAGCAGATTTAGGGCCCATAATCTTCCCAAGGTGCAAGGAGTGTCCCAGCTGGAGACAGCCCCAGCACACACTGCCATGCAGCAGCTCATCTCCAGCAAAACCATTCAGGCTGAGCTCCTGCTCCTTCCCTCTGCCTGAACCACTCACTCCTTTCATCCTCCTAGGGGGGGGCTAGGTTACAGAACACAGAATTAACCAGGTTGGAAGAGACCTTTGAGATCATTGAGTCCAACCTCTCCCCCAGCACCTTCTGATCAACTAAACCATGGCACCAAGGGCCTCAGCCAGGCTCTTCTTAAACACCCCCAGGGATGGAGACTCCACCACCTCCCTGGGCAGCACATTCCAATGGCCAATCTCTCTTGCTGGGAAGAATTTCTTCCTCACCTCCAGCCTAACCTCCCCTGGCACAGCTTGAGACTGTGTCCTCTTGTTCTGGTGCTGGGTGCCTGGGAGAAGAGCCCAACCCCCACCTGGCTCCAACCTCCCTTCAGGGAGCTGTAGAGAGCAATGAGGTCTCCCCTGAGCCTCCTCTTCTCCAGGCTAAGCAACCCCAGCTCCCTCAGCCTCTCCTCCCAGGGCTGTGCTCCAGATACTTCCCCAGTTTTGTTGCCCTTCTCTGGCCAAAGCTGTTAGAATAGAGTAGAGAGTAGAGTAGAACAGAACAGGGAATAGAACAGAACAGGGAATAGAACAGAACAGGGAATAGAACAGAACAGGGAATAGAACAGAACAGAGAGTAGAATAGGGTAGGGTAGGGTAGAGTAAGGTAGAGTAGGATAGGGTAGCATAGAGAATAAGAGTAGAATAGACTAGAATAGAATAGACCAGACCAGGTTGGAAAAGACCTTTGAGCTCATCCAGTCCAACCTCTCACCCAGCACCATCTGATCAACTCAACCATGGCACCAAGCTCCCCATCCAGGCTCTCCCTGAACACCTCCAGCTCAAGACCTGTGTGGCCACAGCACCTGGGGCCGTGCCTGACCTCTCTTCCCTCCCCTTCAGGTGGCTGCAGGCTCCGTAGGGCTCTTTCACTCCCTCCCCACCTGCCCCTCTCCCCCCAGGGTGGGTGCAGGCCAGCAGGGGGGCACAGGCTGCCGGGAGAGGACTTACACTGCACCTCCAGGTACATGGCCTGGGAGTCCTGGCCGATGGTGTTGCTGGCGGTGCAGACGTACTCGCCGGCGTCGGTGTACTGGATCTCCTTCAGCGTCAGCGAGGACACCCGCGCGTGGCTGCGCACCACCACGCGCCCGTCCAGGGTCTGCCAGCGGGGCACAGCACGGGCACAGCGCGGTCACAGCCTGCCCCAGCCCCTGCCCCTGCCCCCAGCCCCTGCCCCCACCCAGACCACCACCACGCGCCCGTCCAGGGTCTGCCAGCGGGGCACAGCACGGGCACAGCGCAGTCACAGCCTGCCCCAGCCCCTGCCCCTGCCCCCCAGCCCCTGCCCCCACCCAGACCACCACCACGCGCCCATCCAGGGTCTGCCAGCGGGGCACAGCACGGGCACAGCGCGGTCACAGCCTGCCCCAGCCCCTGCCCCTGCCCCCGGACCCCCAGCCCCCACCCAGACCACCACCACGCGCCCGTCCAGGGTCTGCCAGCGGGGCACAGCACGGGCACAGCATGGGCACAGCCTGCCCCTGCCCCCCAGCCCCTGCCCCCCTGCCCGGACCACCACCACCACCACGTGCCCGTTCAGGGTCTGCCAGCGGGGCACAGCACGGGCACAGCGCGGTCACAGCCTGCCCCAGCCCCTGCCCCTGCCCCCTGCCCCTGCCCCCAGCCCCCGGACCCCCAGCCCCCACCCAGACCACCACCACGCGCCCGTCCAGGGTCTGCCAGCGGGGCACAGCACGGGCACAGCCTGCCCCTGCCCCCAGCCCACAGCCCCTGCCCGGACCAGGGCTCCCCGCAGGGCCGGGAGGGCACGGAGAGAGGTCTCCCCCAGCGAGCAGCCAGAAGGTTCCTTAGGGAAGGGCAAATCCAGGCTGCATTCTGCTCAAGCATTGCAGCCACTCACTCAGCCCATCCCAGATCAAAGCTTCTTCCCCTCCCAGCTCATCCCAAATAACTTTTCCCCTCAGCCCATCCCAAGCACTAACTCTTTTCTTCCTCCCCTCAGCCCATCCCAAACACTAACTCTTTTCTTCCTCCCCTCAGCCCATCCCAAATAATAACTTTGTCCCTCCCAGCTCATCATCTTTTGTCTGACTTGGGATTTAACCCCAGAGCCCAGCTCCCTTCTGCAGCAGGGTGCAGAAACCTCAAGGCTAATGATCTGCACTGAGCTCCTGAGTGAACCTCCCAAGCCTTCTCTCTCTGAGCCCATCAGCAGGCCAGAGTGAATCCAGGGCAAAACAGCAGCCTCTGATCACTACAGCACAAGTCACTTCCCAGCCAGTGCCAGCTGCCTTCCCCCTGATACAAACAAGAGAGTGCTGGGCAGCCATGGTACAAGGCATGAACACAGCTGAAGATGAAGCTCCAACAGAGTTAACTCAGACTGAGCTCCTACTCATCCCCCTCCACCCAGGCCACTCACATCTCCCCAGCTGGAGCTGCCTCAGACTCAGCACAAGAAAGGAAATCAAAGCAGTCTCCCCTCTGGACACATGAGCAGACTCTGCCCACCACATCCCCCACTCCATGCAGAAGCCACAAGTGAAGAGGAAGAAAGGACAGGAAAAGTACCCCAAGGAAGAAGAAAAAGTCTGCTCCTGGTTTGATCAATTCCTGCTGTGACCATCAGATGCTAACAGTCCCAGGCTAGGCAGAAGCTTGTCAGCCAGCTGTAGAGACTTGCTCTGACCTTCCCTGGCTGTGGTTGTGAGGATGTGGGGTAGCAGAATGCTTGAGAGCAATGGGGAGAGCACCCCAGGCAGCAAGTCCTGCCCCAGCAGCTGCCACTGCACAGGGGGAGCCATGGCAGCTCTGCAGTGCCACTCACACAGGCAGCGCCACCTGGCACCTTGCCCCCAGCTGCAAAGCCAGCCCAGATTTCAGTAGTGCAGTGCCAAAGGGGAGGAGGAGGGATGGGTAGGGAAGGCACTGACCTCCCTTCCCCCCACCTCTGAGATTCTGCAGTCCTGTCCCAAGAGACCTTCAAGATCATCCAGTCCCAACCCCCACCATGGGCAGGGACACCAGCCTGGCCTTGAACACCTCCAGGCAGGAGGCAGCCACAGCCTCCCTGGGCAGCCTGGGCCAGGCTCTCCCCTCCCTCACTCAACAATTTCTCCCTCATCTCCAGTCTCAATCTGCCCTCCTGCAGCTTCCATCCACTCCCTCTCATCCTGGCACTCCCAGCCCTTGTCCAAAGCCCCTCCCCAGCTCTCCTGCAGCCCTTGCAGGTACTGCAAGGCTGCTCTAAGGTCTCCCTGCAGGCTGAACAGCCCCAGCTCTCCCAGCCTGTCCCCACAGGGGAGGTGCCTCCAAAGCACTCTGCTGGAAGTCCTCTTGCTAGCTGTCCACACAAGCTGCAACAGGATTGTTTCCACAGCAATCTCAGAGAGCCTCCTGGACATCTTCTAAGCCAGAGCCTGAGATGTTTAGAGGCAGCAAGCTTAAGAGTATTAGTGCTCAGTTAATGAAAAGCTTGAGGCAGAGAGCACAGTCAAACATTGGGCATGGGGGAGTGGGGGGAAGGGAAAGAGAGGAAACAGAGACAACTGTAAGAGGAGGTCACAAGATGCCTGAAGAGATGCAGCTACTCAGATGCCAAATCCTTCAATGCAAACAGCTCTGAGTGTCTGATGATGCCCCCACTTGCCACAGTGAACCTCTCCACAGAATGGCTCAGATTGGAAGGGAGCTCAGAGGTCATCTACTCCAACCCCCCTGCCACAGCAGGGACACCTCAGCTGCTCAAGGGCTGATCCAGCCTGGACTTGAACAGCCCCAGGCAGGAGGCAGCCACAGCCCCCCTGGGCAGCCTGTGCCAGAGTCTCAGCAGCCTCACACTGCAGAGCTTCTTCCTCAGCTCCACTCTAACCCTGCTCTCCCTCAGCTTTAAACCATTCCTTGTCCTGTCTGCAGACCCCCTCAGGAGAAGTCTCTCTGCAGCCTTCCTGCAGGATCCCTTCAGGTCCTGGCAGGCAGCTCTGAGGT
The DNA here is from genome assembly GCF_026170545.1 of Melanerpes formicivorus. Lineage (NCBI taxonomy): Eukaryota > Metazoa > Chordata > Aves > Piciformes > Picidae > Melanerpes > Melanerpes formicivorus. The sequence continues at coordinate 80,870 of NW_027142701.1, forward strand.
CCCCGTGGAGGCTTCTCCTCTCCAGGCTGCACACCCCCAGGTCACTCAGCCTGTGCTCACAGCAGAGGTGCTGCAGCCCCTGGGATCATCCTTGTGTCCTCCTTTGCACTCACTCCAGCAGCTCTGTGTCCAACAGAAGTAAGCCTGGGCAGAGCTTTCCCAGCCCCATGTCAAACAAAGGCAGATGGTTGCTGTGTCAGAGGATCCCTTTGAGGCCACCCCAGTCCCTGAGGTTTAAGATGGCTTCAGAATAAAGACAGAACTCAAGATACCCAAACCCTCCACGAAGCTGAGCCTAAAACCCCAAGCTGCTCAGTTCTGACAGCTGCTTTTGCTCTGATCCCTTTTGTCTGCTTGCAAGCTTCCTTTCTGGCCTGTTCTGAAGCAGGAATGGTACCAACCAGGTGCATGCAAGGGGAGATTACTCTGAGGTTGTTTTCCCCATGTACAGCACTGAATGTGACATAAAATAGCAACAGAGCAGAGTGGCAGCAACCTGAGCTGCTGCATTACCCCCCAGCCCCATCTGCCCCTTGCAAATCACAGCTCAGCCATCAGGAAGCAATTCAGAGCATTTCCTGGAGCAATGTCAACTTGTGACAGCCAGAGCTGCACTGGCTCTGAAGTGGAACATGGAGCAGTTGTTGCTTAAGAGGAGGAGAAGCAGCTTGAAGAGTGCCATGAGCAAACAGAGGAGCTGGCTGGAGGAGGGCAGGTTAGCTTTGGGGGGGATAAAAATCAACCCAAACCCAACCCCAAGCCAAACCTAAATACATTCATAAGTGACTAAAAACAACCCCCAAGCAAATAAAAATCCAACCCAAGCCAAAAAAACAAAACCCACAAAACCCCAACAAAGCTCCCAGAAGCCCCAAATCTCAGCCAAACCCAAAGCACCAAACCCAGCCCCACCAAAAAAGACCCAACAAAAACCAAACCCCAATTAACAATAAAAACAACACAAAACAATCAACCAACAAAAAACCCAACCAAAAGTGCCCCAACCAAAAGAACCCATCCATAAAAAACCCAACCAAAAAAAACCCAATCAAAAAAACCCAACCAAAAGAACCCATCCATAAAAAACCCAACCAAAAATACCCAATTAAGGACCAACATAAAAAAAACCAACAACAAAATCCAGCCATAAAAAACCCAACCAAAAGTAATCAATGAAAAAACCTAACAAAAACCCAAACAAAAAACAATCCATCCATAAAAAAACCTCAATCAAAAAACCCAACCAAAAAATCCATCCATAAAAAAACCAATCAAAAATACCCAATAAAAAAACCCAACCAAAAAACCCAACCAAAAAAATCCATCCATAAAAAAACCCAACCAAAAATACCCAATAAAAAAACCCAACAAAAAAACCCAACCAAAAAACCCAACCAAAAAATCCACCAATAAAAAAACCCAACCAAAAAACCCAACCCAAAAAAATTCCAACAAAAACCCCCAACAATAAAAAACCCCAAGCAAAAAAATCCATCCATGAAAAACCCAACCAAAAATAGCCAATAAAAAACCCAAGCAAAACCCACCCCAAAAAATATAACAAAAAAAATCCAACCAAAAAATCCCAGCCAAATAATCCCAACCAAAAAATGCCCAACAAAAATCCATCCATAAAAAGACCCAACCAAAAAATCCCAACAAAAAAAACCCAACCCAAAATGCCCAACCAAAAAACCCAACCCATAATGCCCAACCAAAAAACCCAACCCAAAATGCCCAACAAAAAAAAAAACAACCAAAAATACCCAATAAAAAACCCCAACAAAAAATCCAACAAAAAAACCTCCAAACAAAACAACCCAAGCAAAAAACTCCATCCAAAAAAACCCAACCAAATAAATCCATCCAAAAACCCCATAAAAAACCAAAAAACAACAAAAAAACCCCAAGAAAAAAAATCCAACAAAAAAAAGTCCTTCCATAAACCCCCCTCAAAAAATATACCTAATAAAAAAACAACAAAAAAACCCCAAGAAAAAAAGAAATCCATCCAACCCCCCCCCAAAAAAAACCCAAAAAAATGCCACCCAAAAAAACCCCAACCAAAATCCCAACCCAAAAAAATCCATCCACGAAAAAACTCAACCAAAATACCCAATTAAAAACCCGACAAAAAAAAAACCAACAGCAAAAAAAATCCAACCAAAAAATCCAATTAAAAAAATCCAATTAAAAAATCCAACAAAAAAAATCATCCATAAAAAACCCAACCAAAAAAAACCTCCAAAGAACCCAACTAAAAATACCCAACCAAAAACCCCCAATAAAAAACCCAACCAAAAAAACCCCAACCAAAAATACCCAATAAAAAAGCCAACCAAAAAAGCCAACCAAAAAAACCCCAACCAAAAATACCCAATAAAAAAGCCAACCAAAAAACCCCAACAAAAAAAACCCCAACCAAAAATACCCAATAAAAAAGCCAACCAAAAAAGCCAACCAAAAAAGCCAACCAAAAAAAACCCAACCAAAAAAATCCCAACTAAAAAACCCATCCATAAAAAGCAACCAAAAAAAGAAAGCAACCAAAAAAGAAAGCAACCAAAAAAGAAAGCAACCAAAAAAGAAAACAACCAAAAAAACCCCAACCAAAGAACCACAAAATTCCCAACCCCCCAAAAAAAACCCTCCAAAAAACCCCAACAAAAAACCCTCAAAGAAAAAAACCCATCCAAAAACCCCAACCAAAAAACCTAACAAAAAAATCCATCCCCAAAACCCCCCTAACAAAACCCCCCAAAAACCCAAGCAAAAAAACCCCAACCATGACAAATCCAACCCCCCAAAAATCCATCCAAAAACCCCAACTAAACAAAACCCAACCAAAACCCCACCCCCAAACCCCAGACAAAACCCAATCCAAACAAAGTAACCCAACAAAACTCAACTCAAACACAAAAAAAGCCAAACCAGTCCCAAATGAAAGCAAATAAAAGTAACCCAATGAAAAAAAAACACAGTACAAAATTCTCCCCCAAAACACCCAAAATTGACCAAAACCACCCAAACTATACGAACTAAATGCCAAGCGCCTCCAAAAGCCAAGCTCCAAGCCCTATCCTAAACAAAAGCCAAGCCCCAAGCCCCACCCAAAACAAAACCAAGCTCCAAGCCCAACCCAAAACAAAAACCAAACTCCAAGCCCCACCCTAAACAAAAACCCAAGGCCCACCCTAAACAAAAACCAAGCTCCACCCTAAACAAAACCCAAGCCCCACCCTAAACAAAAGCCAAGCCCCAAGCCCCACCCTAAACAAAAGCCAAGCTCCAAGCCCCACCCTAAACAAAACCAAGCACCATCCAAAAGAAAAACCAAGACCCAAGCCCCACCCCAAACAAAAACCAAGCCCAAACCTCTACCCTAAACAAAAAGCCAAACTCAAAGCAAACCAAAACCCCAAAACAAAACCAAACCCGACCAGAACCAAATTCAAACCCAAACCAAACCCAAACTCAAACCCAACCAGAACCAAACTCGAACCAAACCCAAACTCAAACCTAACCAGAACCAAACTTAAACCCAACCCAAACCCAACCAGAACCATACTTGAACCAAACCCAAACTCAAACCCAACCAGAACCAAACTTGAACCAAACCCAAACTCAAACCCAACCAGAACCAAACCCAAACCCAAACCTAACCAGAACCAAACTCAAACCCAACCAGAACCAAATTTGAACCAAACCTAAACTCAAACCCAACCAGAACCAAATTTCAACCAAACCCAAACTCAAACCCAACCAGAACCAAACCCAAACTCAAACCTAACCAGAACCAAACTCAAACCCAACCTCAAACCCAACCAGAACCAAACTCAAACCAAACCCAAACTCAAACCCAATCCAAACCCCAACCCAAACTCAAACCCAAACCAAACCCAACCCCAAACTCAAACCCAACCCAAACCCAAACCCAAACCCAAAGTCAAACCCAACCCAAACCCAAACTCAACCCCAACCCCAAACCATCTCATGGCTAATTCCTAACCCCCCTGCAGGGCAAAGGTGATCCAGGCTGGCAGCCCAGCAGCAGTTGGGGCACATCTGGCCTTGTGCTTTCCATTTCCCCTGCTTTCACCCTCTCCTTGGTGCCAACCAGGCCTCCCCCACCGCCAGCACAGCTCTGGTTTGCTCAGTGCTAGGAGGCCAAGCAACTGCTATGTCTAGAAGCCGATTTCTCTCTCAGGGGTTGGTGTTGCAGGGGCTCAGGTGATTAATGCTGGTTTAGTTGGTGTAGTTACTGGGCTAGAGAGGTTGTTAATCTGTAAGGCTAAGAGAGGAGGAAACCAAGAAGAACAGAAAGGAGAGAAGAGAAAAACAACCAAGAAACCGAACTAAAGAAGCTGGCTAAGGGTCTGGCAAGTCTTATACCTCTTGTTTCTCGGGCCGGGTCCAGGAGGCCTGGAGAGGACAGATATAGAACACAACAACAACAGAGAAACAGCAGGAAGAGGTTATCAGAGGCTGCTTTCAGGTATCCCAGCCCAGGCACCACGCTGGGGGCTGTGCACATGCAGGCTCCCAGGAGCTGAGCAGCTCCAAGTGTGTGTGTGTGTGTGGGGAGGGGGTGAGCACAGCTCCCTCTGCCCGACCTGACCTCCACCTGAGGCTTGCAGGCAAAATTAGGTAGCCTGGAAATAGGCCTTAAAATGCTGAAACAAAGGCTGATGATGCTCTAAAGACTGCTGCTGGTTGGACATAGAATGGCTGAGGTTGGAAGGGACCTCTGAGGTCATCGTGGGGTCCCCCAGAAAAGGCTTGGATGTGGCACTGGGAGCCATGGTTTAGCTGCCAGGAGGTGTTAGGGATGAGGGAAGAGGTTGGACTTGAGCAGCTCTGAGGTCTTTTCCAACCTGGCTCATTCTATGATCCGCTCCAACCTCCTGCCATGGGCAGAGAGAGCTCCCAGCTAGACTTGGCCTTGAACACCCCCAGGGAGGAGGCAGCCACAGCCTCCCCAGGCAGCCTGTGCCAGAGCCTCACCACCCTCCTCTGGAGCCACTGTTTCCTTTCTCCTATCTCACCACTGCTAGGAACCTTTCCCCAGTGTCCTGAGGAGGGGATTCTGCTGGCCTAGGTCACTGAGCTGCAGAGCCAGGCACAGAGCTGGGCTCCTGACACCCACACACCGATGGCCATCAACACCCAGCTCAGGCAGCTCATGCATCTGCACCCCTTTGACATGCAAGGCTGTGCCAGGAGACCCTCAGCTGCAGAGCACTGGAACAGGCTGAGCCTGCTGGGCAGGAGGCAGCTGGGCAGGACCTCCCTCCTCCAGCTCACCATGCTCAGGGATGTGTAGACCCAATCCTTACTGAGCTCAGGGCAGCCAACCAACAGGCATCAGTGAAACATGCAGCAACCTCCCCCACAGCCACACATGTCCCAGGCAGAGGAAGCCACCACCAGTGTGGACCACTGACTGCAGACCCCAAGTTGCTGGGTTCCAGGTTTTTTGTCCCCCACCCTATCATTTATCTTTTTCTTTTCCCCCTTCTGGTCTCTTTCAGTTGCAGCCTGATCCAGGAGGCAGAAATCACCTGCTAATGAACATCACAGCTGTGATGGCACTGCTGAAGGTGAGGCACAAGCACTGCTGAGGGGTGGATGTAACAGAGCACACAAGAGTGACACTACAGAATGGAGATGGGAGCTTAGGAGATGAGCATCAGGACCACACTCTTGCTTCCACAGTGCTCCTGGTGAACACTGTGAGACCCAGATGGTGCAGGCAGTCTCATGTGGGTGCCTTGAGCAAGGGGCAAAGGCTTTGCTTGTGAGCAGAAGCTGAAGAGAAGCTCACAGGGAGCTGCAGGGCATAGGACACTGCCATCATCTGCTCATTTCTGTCTCTGTTCCTCCTGTGGTGCCCAAGATCCTCCAGAGCTCAGCTAGGAGAAGTCAGCAGGGTCCCTTTTTGATGCACCACTCATTCCCCACACCTTGCCCTGCTTACAGCCCTCCCAAGCTCCCTTTCAACCCTTGCCACTGACTCTCTGTGGAGTCAGAACAGAGGGAAGTTGAAAGACTTCCTTCTCCCCTTGGCCATTCAGAACCCGCCAGCTGAAAGGAAGGTGAAGGAGAAGCAAAGGCCCTTCCCACACTGCCTGAGTCTGCTGTTTCCTGGCCATGGCTCTCACAGGTGTGGGGAGAGGAGGCAGGAGTCCATCCTCCAGCCTGCAGAGTGTGATACCAACCCCCCCTCCCCAAGCCAAGGGGGGACACAAGCTCTGAGCAGCATCATGCAGGGAAGAGATGGGGACCAAGAGCTTCCTGCATTCCCTTCCCTTTGGAAGTTGCTCAATGGGAGCATCCTGGCTACAGCAGGGAGCTCCTGGGAGCTGCCAGTGTGGCTGAGCCCCTGGATCACTAAACCCAAAGCTACTCCTAAGCCCATCTCAGGAGATACAAAGCAGACCATGGATTTGAGGCAGGGAATCCTCTTTGCCCACTTAAGAGGGAAGGGGGAATAAAAAAGGTCAGGAAATGAAGCAAGTTCAAGTCTGAAGTGTTTGACCTGCACCTCCCAGCCAGCAGCACTTTGCTGAAGGTGTTCAGGGACTCACAGAACTGTTTGGGTTGGAAAAGGCCTCCAAGAGCATCCTGTCCAACATCAACCCAGCCCCACCATGGCCCCAAGTGCCATGGCTGCAGGTTTCCTGAACCCCTCCAGGGATGGGGACTCCACCACCTCCCTGGGCAGCCTGTGCCAGTCCCTGACCACTCTGGCATCACAGAGATTGTTCCTCATCTCCACCCTAAGCCTCCCCGGGCTCAGTTTCAGGCCATTTCCTCTCATCCCATCACCTGGTACTGGGGAGAATGGGGGTTGGGTCCCTGTGGCTGAAGTACCAAATGTTCAGGAGAGTTAAGGAACCTCCAGGCCTTTAAGAACCTGAAGTGTGACTACAGCAGCAAGCAAAACCTGAGAAGAGAGATGCACTCAGTCCCTGAGGTAAGGTAGAACAGCAGCAGCAAAGCCAGAATCAGAGAATGCCAGGTTGGAAGGGACCCCAAGGATCATCTGCTCCAAGCCTTCCAGGTGAGAGTGGGGTTGAAAGGAGCTGGCCCAGCACCCTGGCAGGCTGAGCCTTCAAGCTGTGCAGTGGAGGGGACTCCACTCCCATCCTCCTCCAGAAGCAGTAAGTGGATAGCAAAGTGAAGGCATGCCTTGGGCTGCAGCAGAAGGCTCCAGCAGAGCTGATCTGAGGTGAGCATCCTCTGGCCACCTCTCCCCTTCACCTGAGCACACAGCATGAGCTGGAGAGTGAGAGGAGAACCCAACCCAACACACACAGACAAATCCTGCCTGGGAAGAGCTGCACAGTGTAGGACACAACAACAACAATCAACAATCAACTGAATCAATCTTTGCCCCCCAAGGTTTGAACATGAGACACATGGCAGTAACCTCAAACCTCTGATTTGCCCCCACAGCAGGGATGAAACTAATCAGAGCAAGAATCTCTCCCTCCATGCTGATCAGCAGCTTCACAGCAGGAGAGATGGGAGGCTCAAAAATGCTTAGCAGTTTTGCCACTGGCACCTTCTGCCCTTCCTTGGGCTGGGCAGAGGGAGAGCTGGGGCTCTGCACACTGCTCCTCCTGCTGGCTCCTACCTGAGGGAGAGTTGCTGCAGCTTTTCTGTTCCCCTCCCTCCCCAAAGCTCTTTTCTGGGCCTGTGATTCAACCTCTGGAGCTAGCAAGAGTGAAGGGTTTGGCTCCTCACACTGCTCCCCCAGGCAAACCTCCCCCTGCCCAAGCAGGGCCCCAGCCATGCTGTATGGAGAGCCCAAGCCAGCAGCTGCTGAAGGCAATGGAAAGTTCTCCCTCAGCCTTGCAGGGGTTGCCACTAGCCCTGAGATCCAAGAGAGGGGGAGGAAGGATTAAGGCTGCAAAGCTTTGGCAGCCTGATTAGAAAGTCACAGATCAGCAGTGTGGTGGTGAGCTGGCAGCATGAAGGCAGCTGGAGCAGCTCTGCCACAGAAGGGTTGAGGCTGGCAGGGACCTCAGAGCTCATCTACTCCAACCTCCCTGCCCATGCCCAGGGACACCTCTCAACCAGCCCAGGCTGCTCAAGGCCTCATCCAGCCTGGCCTTGAACACCCCCAGGGAGGAGGCAGCCACAGCCTCCCTGGGCAGGCTGTGCCAGTCTCACCACCTCCCTGATGAACAACTCCTTCCTCAGCTCCAGTCTGACCCTGCTGTCCCTCAGCTTCAAACCATTCCCCCTGGGTCTGTCTGCAGACACCCTCAGGAGAAGTCTCTCTGCAGCCTTCCTGCAGGATCCCTTCAGGTCCTGGCAGGCAGCTCTGAGGAGCTCCTGGAGCCTTCTCCTCTCCAGGCTGCACAGCCCCAGCTCCCTCAGCCTGTGCTCCCAGCAGAGCTGCTCCAGCCCTTGGAGCATCCTTGTGGCCTCCTCTGGCCTCAGCCCAGCAGCTCTCTGCAGGAGGGCAGCAGTGTGGACACCTCTGCTGCTTTAAGGCTTTCATAACCTGCCAGCTGCTGCCTTCCCAGGGAGTGAGGACCACTGCAACATCCAAGGCAGCTGAGCCTTCAGATCCTCTGCTCTCAGATGATTAACAGCCAACAGCTCCTCACCCCAGCCTCTCCCTGCCTCTGAACTACACTTTGTGCCACTCTGATGGGACACCCACAGCAGCAGAGCACATCCTCCTCATCTCCTCTAGATAATGAGGCCCATGGCCCAGAAATAAAACCAACCCAGCACTCCTTGGAAGCAAAAAAAAGGAGAGAGAAAGAAAAACTGCTAATTATTTTTGCCTCTGGAGAACAGAGATGGAGCTGATGTGAGCTACAGGAGGTGAGCACAAAGGCAGCCAAGGCTTTTGTGCTTCTGAAGCATGCAGTGCTTGAATACAGCACAGGAGGGCAAGGAGGGGCTGCATGAACAGGCTCATTTTGGTCCACTGCACCTCTGAGAGGCAACACCTCCCCACCTGCCACCCTCCCAGCTCATGGCAGCTGCAGGGTGCTCCTCTCCACCCCTCAGCTTGGAAACAAGAAGGAGGGGGTGGGGGGGTGGCAAAAAAAGCCTCTCACAAGCTCCCTGCAAGTGCAGGTCCCTGTGGAAACTCCTCTGCAGAGGCTCCAGGGCCCTGCTGCTTCTCTAGCAGCCAGGACCCTGAAGCACATCCCCAGCTGCTGTGAGCTGAGCTGGCTCTTCAAACACCAGCACAGCCCCAGCCTGCCTGCAGCTGTGGAGCTGCCCCTGGCACAGGCAGCCCCTGGCACAGGCAGCCCCTGCAGGACCACCCAGCTGCTCCCTCAGGAGGGGCAGTGCCCCTGTGCCCACGTGCAGCTCTCATGCAGCCTGCAGCAGCCCAGGCAGGCAGAGCCAAGGCAGAGTGTGGCCCTGGCAAGGGTTTTACCTTCTCCTCGCTGCTGATGTTCCGGGTGGAGGTCCTCCAAGTGATGGAAGGGATTGGGTCCCCTGAGGCCTCACAGGTCAGTGTGATCTGCTCCTCCAGCTCCATGGCTGTTTTGTTCTCCACATAAGTGATTTTGGGTTTGGCTGCAAGGAAAAGCACAGCTTGCATCCAGCTGGGGCTGGCAACAGCTCTGTCTGAGCCAGGCAGCACTGGGGGGCAGGGGAGTAAAAGGCTTCAGAACTGGCCCAAGCTGAGTGCCCCGTGGGGAAGGGAGCAGGATGACCTCTGGGCACAGGCTGCCTCCTTCCACAGCTGCAAGATCTTTCCTGCACATGCTTCCAGCAAGAGAGGGCTAGAGGAGGCTGCATCTGGGGCAGAACCCATGCATGGATGAGTGGATAATCCCAGGCCCTGGCAAACCTTCCAACTGCCTACTTTCTCTGCCTCAAATTAGCCTTTGGCTAAGCTGCTTTGTCAAGGGGCTGCAGAGGGGTGGGCCAGGCACAAGGACATTCCTCAGCTCTCCTAGACTGAGGGGAGGCCAGGAGGCTGCTGATGCATTCCTGCAAGCCTGAGGTCAGCCAGCAGCAGTGGGGTGGAGGTCACCTCCCTTGCCAGTGTACAGCAAGCCTCACCCAGGTGCTGAAGCCCTTTAACTAGCAGCCTTGGCTGGGTGAGGACTCAGCCCTCTGGAGCACCCCTCAGCACCTCTGCACAGGGCTGAGCTGCTTTACCCAGAAGGGAAGCAGGATGGTGCTGGGCTCTGGTTCAGACACAGCATCTCTTTTGCCTGTCATGGTGGCAGGGGGACAGCAGCAGCTCTGGGAGGAGGAGGCTGGGTCCAGCTTGCAGCAGTGAGCTGGACTGGGAAGGGGGCACAGCAAGGGCATGGTTACCAAAGACTTTGAGGTGAATGGTAGCATCCTGCTCTCCAGCCTTGTTCTCAGCAATGCAGATGTACTCTGCTTCATCACTCTTCTCCACCTTCTTGATGGTGAGCTCAGAGCCATCGTAGTTGAAGCTGTACTTCTCTTCATCATCAGCCTCCTCTATGGGCTCCCCATCCCTGCAGGGCACAAAGCACACACTGCTGTGCTGGGGAGGAGAAGCAATCAAAACCTCTTCCCTTTAGGCTGCTGAGTGCTACAACTGCACTGCTGCACTCCCAAGTCCTCAGGCTGAGGGGGGCACCACCCCCTCCTCCCCCCATGGCCTGCAGAGCTCACATTTTGATCTGTTCCTCATCTCTCCCTGCTGCACCTTGCACCTTCTGACACACATCACAGCCCAGGCACAAGAGCTGCAAACCCCACTCGAGGTGGCTTCTCTCCTTGCACACCAAGGCAGCCTTCCAAGCTGGCATCACTGTGTTCCACACAGGCAACCTGTCCTCAATCTGCCCCCCACAGGGCTGCAAACTGCCCAACAGGGAAGTGCAGCCCTGAAGAACTAAAGGGAAAGACTTCAGGTGTGGCTCTAAATCACTGCAAGTCACAGCCCCCACTTGTGAACAAGCTTCCCCCACCAGCTGGTAACCAACTGCCCCATGGGACAGGCCTGGTCAGCACCAATCACTGAATGCCTTAGCCTGGGGAGCACCTTGAAGATCATCTACTCCAAGCTCCCTGCCATGGGCTGGGACACCTTCCACCAGTGAGCAGATTGCTCCAGGTCTCATCCAACCTGGCCCTGACCTCCCATCCCTGGAGGTGTTTGCAGCCAGGCTGGATGTGGCTGTGAGCAGCCTGCTGTGGTGTGAGGTGTCCCTGCCCATGGCAGACTGGCTGAGCCTTGAGGCCCCTTCCTACCCTGGCAGTTCCCTGATTCCATGACTGTGAGACCACCCCTGGGACGTGATGAGGCCACTCTCTATCTTGTGATAGAGAATCTTACTGCAGCTCAGCTGCTGCTTTCCCAGGCCCTGGGGCTCACCCCCATGCTCACACACAATCAGGCCCTCACACACAGCATCTTACTTTGTCCATGTCATGGTGGGCTCAGGAAAGCCATCAGCATCACAGGCCAAGGTGACAGACTGGCTGAGGTTGGCAGTGGCATTCATGGTGCTCTGCCTGGCACGCACAGAAGGAGGGACTAGAAGAGAAGGAATCCACATTCATGTTAGGAAGGAGAGAGGATGTGAGCAGGGCTGAGCCCTGGCAGGCTCACAGTCAACCTGGGTGACAGCAGCTGAACATGAGCCAGCAGTGTGCCCAGGTGGCCAAGGGCATCCTGGCCTGCAGCAGGAAGAGTGTGGCCAGCAGGAGCAGGGAGCTCATCCTGCCCTGTGCTCAGCACTGCTCAGGCCACACCTGGAGTCCTGTGTCCAGTTCTGGGCTCCTCAGTTTAAGAAGGAGATTGAGAGACTTGAAGGTGTCCAGAGAAGGGCAATGAGGCTGGGGAGGGGTCTGGAGCACAGCCCTGTGAGGAGAGGCTGAGGGAGCTGGGGTTGCTTAGCCTGCAGAAGAGGAGGCTCAGGGGAGACCTTCTTGCTCTCTCCAACTCCCTGAAGGGAGGTTGGAGCCAGGTGGGGGTTGGGCTCTTCTCCCAGGCAGGCACCCAGCACCAGAACAAGAGGACACACTCTCAGGCTGTGCCAGGGGAGGTTTAGGCTGGAGATGAGGAGAAAGTTCCTCCCAGCAAGAGGAATTGGCCACTGCGATGTGCTGCCCAGGGAGGTGGTGGAGTCACCACCCCTGGAGGTGTTCAAGAGGGGCTTGGATGTGGCACTTGGAGCCATGGTTTAGTTGTCAGGAGGTGCTGGGTGAGAGGTTGGACTTGATGAGCTCTGAGGTCTCTTCCAACCTCATTGATTCTATGATCTCTGCCACCAGCAAGCCAACCCCCCTGGGGCCACCACCTGCAGGTCTGATGCAAGAGCTCTCCAAAGCAATCAGCACAGGGAAGGGAGGACAGAAAAAACCCCAGTGCTCCCTCTAAATCAGGAGCTGCTGAAAGGTCTTTCAAGGTCTCTTTTGCCACAACCATCTCCTGTAACCACCTCCAGGTCTCCGCTCCCAGTCGAGGCGGCAGGGAGGGATCAGCGAGCCGGGAGGGCAGCCCTGCAGCCACCTTTGCAGCAGCAGCAGCCCAGAGTGCAGGCATCAGACCCCCCTGCCCCTGCCCAGAGCTGCTCACCGTTTACAATGACCTGGATGTCCTTGAAGTTGATCTCCCCCCGGGCCAGGATCCTGCCCTCGCAGCGGTAGGTGCCCTCGTCCGTCTTCTTGATGCCGCGGATCTGCAGGTAGTTGTTGGACAGCACGATGAACCGCACTGGGGAGACAGCAGCAGGGGGCTCTCAGTCAGCAAGGTGGGCAAGCACCTCCAAAGAGAGCATCCACTCCAACCAGAGCCTCACTGTGTCCAGAGAAGGGCAAGGGGAGGGGTCTGGAGCACAGCCCTGGGAGGAGAGGCTGAGGGAGCTGGGGTTGCTTCGCCTGGAGAGGAGGAGGCTCAGGGGAGACCTCATTGCTCTCCCCAGCTCCTTGAAGGGAGGTTGGAGCCAGGTGGGGGTTGGTCTCTTCTCCCAGGCAGGCAAGCAGCACCAGAACAAGAGGACACAGTCTCAAGCTGTGCCAGGGGAGGTTTAGGTTCAAGGTGAGGAGAAAGTTCTTCCCAGCAAGAGGAATTGGCCACTGGAATGTGCTGCCCAGGGAGGTGGTGGAGTCACCACCCCTGGAGGTGCTCAAGAGGGGATTGGATGTGGCACTTGGAGCCATGGTTTAGTTGTCAGGAGGTGCTGGGTGTTATGCTGGACTTGATGATCTCTGAGGTCTTTTCCACCCTGGTTGGTGCTGTGACAACCCAGCTGCCACAGCCACCAAACTCTCCCTTGAGGTGCCAGGTCGACAGCTTCCTGAGCACCTTCCTGAACACCTCCAGGGATGGGGACTCCACCACAGGACCACAGAATTAACCAGGCTGGAAAAGACCTTTGAGACCATCAAGTCCAACCTACCACCCAGCACCATCTAATCACTAAGTGCTAATCAATAAGTCCACAGGTTTCTGGAACCCCTCCAGGGATGGGAGGAGGACTCCAGCACCTCCCTGGGCAGCCTGTTCCAACCCTGCCCACTCTTGCAGTCAAGAGGTTGTTCCTCATCTCCAACCTAACCCTCCCCTGGCACAGTCTCAGGCCATTCCCTCTCCCCCTGCTGGTGGTTCCCTGGGAGGAGAGGCCAGCACCAGCCTCACTCCAACCTCCCTGCAGGCAGCTGTAGAGAGCAGTGAGGTCTCCCCTCAGCCAGGGGTCCTCAGGGAAGCTCACTGCAGCTAACAGCTTCTCCTCTCTTTGCCCTTTCTGGGTTGAGGCAAGGCTCAGTGCAACACAATTTCCCTTCCCACCATTTAATGGAGACTCTGCTCTGACCCTGCCAAGAAAGGAACCAGATGTGGGCAGCAGGCAGAGTGCTCTGCTGCCTTTCAGCATGGATAAACGCAGCCAGCAGCACCCAGACAGACACACAGACACCTTCACACTTCATTGGAGCAGACAACAAAGCAATCTGCAGCCTGCCCAAGGTTGGCAGGGTTCAAGTCTTGCCAGGAACAGATGTGGGAATACAGCTGAGGCAGGAATGCTCCACTGGAGGCAGGGCTCTGCACTCCCTCTGCCAGGGAAAAGCCCTCTGGGCATGACAGCCTGCATCACTTGCAAGGAAGAGGAAAGCTTCTCACTCGCAAGGAGCTCTCAGCCCTTTCTCCTCAGGACAGCTGGAGAGTGTCTCAGCATGCAGCTCTTCTGCCTGCTGATGCTTTCTTGTAGCTGATCTTCTTGCCCCCCTCTGGCATTCTCTGGCCTATTCCAGTGCCAAGGCCCAGTGGCCACTGCTGGGGCAACATCACTGCCCTGCCACTGCCAAGCCTCAGCACCCTGCATAGCTCCATTCACATCCTAAGGCCTAGAGTGTTAGACACAAAGTCCTCTTCTCCTCCCTGCTGACCACTACCATTCTGTCCTCCTGCACTCCTTGAGGGCAGGTGGAGCTTTGACCAAGACATCCCTGGTGCCTTACCATCTTTTTTCAGGATAACATCCCTGCCTTTGTGCTTCCAGATGATGGTAGGAGGCAGTGAGCTGACCACATCACAGACAATGACAGCATCATCCCCTTCCTTGAACTCCTGAGGGGTGGGAGCATTCTTGAACATCAGCTTCTCTGCAGACAAGGGGAGAAGGAAGTCACTGCAGCTGTCTCAGCACACCTCCAGCTCTGCTGCTGACTCAAAGCAAGCCCAGGGGACAGCGCTGTCTGGAAGCCCTGCTCCTGAGGGCAGGTTCAAGGTGTGCCTGATGCAATGCCCTGCAACACAGGAAGCCTGTTCCCCAGCCCTGCCAAACCCCCACTCTCCCCAGCTCACCAGCCTGCCCACGCTGCAAGGCAGAGAAGCTGAACTTGGCAGTGCTCAGCTCCCTGGCAGGGATGGGAGGAGCTGCTGGGCAGCAGGCTGCTGCCCCCTTAGAGCCCTCCTGGAGGTGCCAGCCTCCTCCCTCAGCACTGCTCTGACCTCACACCAGGCCTGTCACCCCCAGAAGCTGCTCTCTCTGCTAACTCCTCCCAGACATTTAGGCTGTGCTAGAATCTTCTCCTTTTACCCCTTGCCCTCCTGCCTTGCAGCAGAGCTTAAGCTGTGGGCAAGCTGAGGATCTCAGAGCGCTGTGGGCAAGCTGAGGATCTCAGAGTGCTTTGGGCAAGCTGAGGATCTCAGAGTGCTTTGGGCAAGCTGAGGATCTCAGAGCGCTGTGGGCAAGCTGAGGATCTCAGAGTGCTTTGGGCAAGCTGAGGATCTCAGAGTGCTTTGGGCAAGCTGAGGATCTCAGAGCGCTGTGGGCAAGCTGAGGATCTCAGAGTGCTTTGGGCAAGCTGAGGATCTCAGAGCGCTTTGGGCAAGCTGAGGATCTCACAGTGCTTTGGGCAAGCTGAGGATCTCACAGTGCTTTGGGCAAGCTGAGGATCTCAGAGCGCTGTGGGCAAGCTGAGGATCTCAGAGCGCTTTGGGCAAGCTGAGGATCTCAGAGCGCTGTGGGCAAGCTGAGGATCTCACAGCGCTTTGGGCAAGCTGAGGATCTCACAGTGCTTTGGGCAAGCTGAGGATCTCAGAGTGCTGTGGGCAAGCTGAGGATCTCAGAGCACTTTGGGCAAGCTGAGGATCTCAGAGCGCTGTGGGCAAGCTGAGGATCTCACAGCGCTTTGGGCAAGCTGAGGATCTCAGAGTGCTTTGGGCAAGCTGAGGATCTCAGAGCGCTTTGGGCAAGCTGAGGATCTCACAGTGCTGTGGGCAAGCTGAGGATCTCAGAGCGCTTTGGGCAAGCTGAGGATCTCAGAGCGCTTTGGGCAAGCTGAGGATCTCACAGTGCTGTGGGCAAGCTGAGGATCTCAGAGCGCTGTGGGCAAGCTGAGGATCTCAGAGCACTTTGGGCAAGCTGAGGATCTCAGAGCGCTTTGGGCTGGGAGAGACCTCCAAAGGTCATCCAGTCCAACCCCCCCCTGCCAGGCCAAGCTCCTAGTCCCTTCTCACCCTCCCAACCAAGACAGAAGGTGTGGGGGGCTGCACCTCCTTCCCATCCCCTTCCTCCTCCTCCCCCCCTCCCAGGGAGGGGCGCAGGGGCTGCCCGCCCAGCCTGGCCCCCAGCGCCTGCAGGGGGAGCAGAAAGCAGCCCTGGGCGCCGCTGCCTTACGGAAGATCTTCACGTTGACAGTGGCCTCCGAGTCCCCCTCCTCTGTGCTGCTGACCACACACTTGTAGATGCCAGCATCGTCGATGTTGGCATTGTAGATGGTGAGGGTGGAGGAGAAGTCATCGTTGCGCACCACCGAGATGCGCTGCTGGTTGGGGGTCAGCTTCTCCCCGTTGGGGGAGAACCAGGAGATGTCTTTGTACTTGGCCTCCCCTGCCACTGGGGATGAGGAGAGAGAAACACAACAGAGCAGGTGTGAGGAGAATCCCAGCTGCAGCCAGGAGCGTTCTGCACAAGCCTGAGGCAGGGGAAGGGTTTGTGGTGCCCGAGAAGCAGGCAGAGAGAATGCTCCCTCCCGGCGCTGGGAGCGGGCAGCTGCTGGGCTGCGAGGAGAGCGCTGGCTTGGGGTTAGAACCTGAAGGGGGGCACTCCCTCCAGGGACCCCTGAAGGGGGGCACCCCCTCCAGCCCAGAATGGCCCTCCTGGGACCCCATGTCCTACTCTTTGCACATCAGCCTGGGGAGCAGAAGTCTCTCCCTGCTTCACCTCCACCTTGCTTTCCAGCACAGCCAACATCTGCAGGCCTGGCTCTGCCTACCAGAGCGGTGCAGCAGCAGCTCTGGCACTGCTCAGCCCCAGCCTCCTGCTGCAGTCATTGTAAACCCCAATTGTCATGGAGTGGTTTGCAGGCTGTCTTGTTCCCTTGCAGCTCACATCTCTGCGCTCCTCACTGGGGCTTTGTTGTGTGGGACAAGCTCTCTATTATTGGAAGGGGCTTGAATTGAATTCCAGAGGTTCTTCTGCATGCAAATCAGATCCCAACAGCCTTTGCTCAGAGCATGCCTTCAGTTTCAAAGCCCTGGCCTCAACCAATTACTCTGCAGCTCAGCACTCTGGGTTCAGATGAGCTCATTGCTTGCTCCTGAGGAAGCGTGGGCCACCTGAGGGCATCGTGCTCCCAGAGCTCAGCCCAGCACCTCTCTGCTTCCTGCACTGCTCCCCCACACTGATTCCTCCCATCACACACCACCCAGCTGCTCTCAGCAGAGGGCAGGTGGATGCTGGCTTGGGAAACCACCATGCAAGGGCAGGAGCTGCTCTGGGGCACAGGGATTGCACCAGCCCCGTGCAGGAGAGCAGCCTGGGGCCGCCGGGGGCCTGGGCAGGCAGTGGATGGTGGTCCCAGGAAGGCAGCAGCCTTAGAGCCCTGGGTTGCAGAGGTAACAGCTCCCAAGCCACTGGGCACTCCCAGGGCTGCTGCTAGCAGCTGATGGGAGAAACCCTTTGGAAAACCAAAGGCTTCCCTCTGCACTGAGGAGAGCTAAGAGCAGTGGGCTGGAGCAAGGTGCCTCTGTGCCCCAGCCTGGGGACCTGCTTGGCCATTCTCCTCCCTTTCAAGCAGCTCTTTTCCCATTCTCAGAGCTCTTTGCTGGAGCTGCTTTCTCTTGCTGGGTCTCAAGGGAGGATACATCTACTGTTTCCAGCCAACAACAGAAGCTGCTTTGCCACTGGCTCTCATAAACCATAAGGGCACATGAGAAAGACAGACTAAACCACCAGGAGATGGTGGTCTGGCTCCAGCTAGACCTGGAGCTTGTCTCCCAGAGCTGAAACATTGGTTGGCCTTCCCCAGCAAGCCCAAGAGAGAGCCAGGAGCCATCACTCACCTTGACATAAGAAGAACTTGGACTCTCCAACGCTGATCTCCCCCTGGCTTGGAACAATGTCCACTTGTAGAGAGGCTGGGAAGGAGAAGAGCAGACAGGAGATGGTCAGACAGCAGGGAGGGCCTGCAGCAGAATGGGTTTGCCAGCCTGGCAAGCCCTGTGGGAGAGGAGCACAGGGTGGAGGACCTTAGCCTTCATGAGCAGTGCTCTCTCTCGGTGTTCAGCTGAAGGTTTAGGGCCATGGAGCCCTGAGGAGCCAAAGCAAGCTGCTGACACTCAGAGATGGGATGGGATGGGGTGGAATGGGATGGAATGGAATAGAATGGGATGGGATGGAATGGGATGGGATGGGATCAACCAGGTTGGAAAAGACCTTTGAGCTCATCCAGTCCAACCTCTCCCCCAGCACCATCTAATCAATTAAACCATGGCACCAAGTGCCTCAGCCAGGCTCTTCCTAAACACCTCCAGGGCTGGGGACTCCACCACCTCCCTGGGCAGCACATCCCCATGGCCAAGCTCTCTTTCTATGAAGAACTTCTTCCTAACATCCAGCCTGAGCCTCCCTGGGCACAGCTTGAGACTGTGTCCTCTTGTTCTGGTGCTGGGTGCCTGGGAGAAGAGACCAACCCCCTCCTGGGTACAACCTCCCTTCAGGGAGTTGCAGAGAGCAAGAAGGTCTCCCCTGAGCCTCCTCTTCTCCAGGCTAAGCAACCCCAGCTCCCTCAGCCTCTCCTCACAGGGCTGTGCTCCAGACCCCTTCCCTTGCCCTTCTCTGGACACCTTCCAGCATCTCAACCTCTTTCCTAACCTGAGGAGCCCAGAGCTGGACACAGGACTCAAGGTGTGGCCTAAGCAGTGCTGAGCCAGTCAACCTTCTGACTTTCTCTCAGAAAGCAACCAAGAGCAGCCCAGAGTGGCAAGAGAAAGGAAAAGCAGTACCAGGGCAGGGCAGCCCAGCCCAAGGATGGGCACCAGGCTGCTCAGCAGCTTCAGGCTGCTCAGCCAAGCACCACCAGGCAGCAGCAGGGTGCTGGAGCTGACTGGGATCCCATACAAACCCAGAGCTCTTCTCCCTCTCTCCTAACACCCCAAGGGACCTCTCTGGCTCTTGGGGGGTTGCTGCATGCTGGGAAGGCAGTGGGCAAAGGCTGCTGCTGTTAATGCTTCTCATGCCACTCTCAGGTGCTGTCTGCTACAGCTGGAAATGGGGAGGGGGGTGGGGAAAAAAGGCTCTGTAGAGAGCTGAGCTGCTCACCACCCCAGAATCCAGCATCTGTGCTCCACCTTGCATCTTTCCTATGGCTGTCTGGGGCTCAGCAGATGAAAAGAGCAAGAGAAAACCAACCAGGCCCCCAGGAGATGCCTCACAGCAAAGAGAGATGGAAGGGGCAGGCAAGAGAGCTGAGCCCAGGCAGCAGCATCCAGCTCTCAGGGCTTGTCCTTGTCTTCCCTGCAGGCTCAGCTCCCCTCCTGCATTTCAGTGCTGGGCAGCTTTTCAGCAGAGTGAAGCCTGGAAACCACCCCTGGGACACAGCCAGGCAAAGCTTTCTGGGGTCTCAGGCATGAGGGACAGGAGAACAACCTTGGCTGCCATCAGATCCCCCAGTCCCTGCCTCCAGCAACAGAACTCCTGGGCAGGCTGTGCAGAGGGGCAGCAATTCCCTCCCCAGCAGTCCCTCTGCAGAGCAGCACAGTGCCTCCCACCATGACCCCCCAGGATGGAACAGCCTGGAGGTGTTCCAGGCCAGGGGGGAATGAGAGGGAATGGAATGGAGCTTGGGGAGGGCAGATGGAGACTGGAGATGAGGAGGAAGTTGTTGGGAGTGAGGGTGGGGAGAGGCTGGCACAGGCTGCCCAGGGGGGCTGTGGCTGTGCCCTCCCTGGAGGTGCTCAGGGCCAGGCTGGATGAGAGCTGTGCTGGTGGGAGGTGTCCCTGCCCATGGCAGGGGCTTGGGACTGGAAGCTCTTGCAGGTCCCTTCCATCCCAGCCCATCTCTGGCTGATCTGCTGCCATCACCACCTGCACACACACAGAGGCTGGTCACCACCCTGCCTTGAATCACACCACTCACTCCTCCCTTGCCCAGCTCTCTTGCCTGGTGGGTGATCAATCCACCACAGCCAGCACTGCCCTGGGTTTTGAGCACTGCTTCATGCTCTGCAGTTGAGGCAAACAGGACTATTTCTTTCCCCCCCCCTTTCCCCCCCTCTTCATTTAATAGACACTGGCAGCCCATTGGTATTCTGCTGCCAACTTGAAGCAATAAAGGCCTCTTCAGCATCCCATAATCACTGCATTAAAAGGGCCTCTTTGTAACCACACAATAACACTTTTTATAGCTCTGCCCTCCCTCATATCTTTTATCTGGTTGCAAAAGTTCCCCCAGCCCCCCAAGGAGTGCTGAAGAACTGCCCATTGATTAAAGGCAACCCAACACAACCCCCCCCAGACCTCTGCTAATGCAACTTCCTCTTCCTCTGGAGCTCCAGACAGCTCAGTTCTGCAGTCCCACAAAAGCAATCAGCCCAAGGGGAGCAAAGGTCTTGGCCAGAGGCAGGGAGGGTGCAGCCCTGCAGGGCCAGGAGTGAGGCAGCCACAGCCCAGGCTCTACCTGGTCACTCAGCCAGGTGCTGCTTCATGGACTCCTGGAAGTAGTTGGGCTTGGGAAAGGCCTCAGGGAGCATCCAGACCAACCAGCAACCCAGCCCCACCATGGCCACCAAACCATGCCCCAAGTGCCATGGCCACAGGGGTCTGCAGCCCCTCCAGGCATGGGGACTCCACCAGCTCCCAGGGCAGCCTGGACCAGCCCCTGACCACTCTGGCAGCAAAGGAATTCTTCCTCACCCCCAGCCTGCCCCTCCATGCTCACTCCTCAGTCAGTGCTGCCTCTGCTCCAGCAGCTGCACAGTCCCCACTAAGCCTCCTGCCTTCAGTACCAGCACTCCTGGGCAGGTATCACAGAATCACCAAGGGCTGGAGAGACCTCAAAGCTCATCCAGTCCAACCTGGCACCACAGACCTCATGGCCAAACCATGGCTCCAAGTGCCACATCCAATCCCCTCCTGAACACCTCCAGGGATGGGGACTCCACCACCTCCCTGGGCAGCACATCCCAGTGGCTAACAACTCTCCCAGTGAAGAACTTTCTCCTCACCTCCAGCCTAAACCTTCCCTGGCACAGCTTGAGACTGTGTCCTCTTGTTCTGGTGCTGGTTGTGCAGAGGGGAAGCAACTCCCTCCCCAACAGTCCCTCTGTTGGTCTGCACAGTGCCTTTTACCATGACCCCCCCAGGATGGAATAGCCTGGAGGCATTGCAGGCCAGGTGGGGTGAGAGGGGAATGGACTGAAGCTTGAGGAGGGCAGAGTGAGACTGGAGATGAGGAGGAAATCCTTGGCAGTGAGGGTGAGGAGAGACTGGCACAGGCTGCCCAGGGGCACTGTGGCTGTGCCCTCCCTGGAGGTGCTCAGGGCCAGGCTGGAGGAGAGGGAATGGATTGAAGCAGAGGGCAGATTGGGACTGGAGATGAGGAGGAGGAAATCCTTGGCAGTGAGGGTGGGGAGACTCTGGCACAGGCTGCCCAGGGGCACTGTGGCTGTGCCCTCCCTGGAGGTGCTCAGGACCAGGCTGGATGAGGCTCTGAGCAGCCTGGGCTGGGGGGAGGTGTCCCTGCCCATGGCTGGGGGCTGGCACTGGATGATCTTTGAGCTCCCTTCCAACCCAGGGCATCCCATGAAGCAGGACACTCGTGCAGGCAGCCTGCCCCTGCCCCTGCCCTGCTGCAGAGGGCTCTGGCCAGGACAGTTTCCCATCTCTGCAGTGGGTTCTAAAGAGGCAAACTGGCAGCCTAGGCCCTTGGCATGAACTGGGCTTTGTGGCAGCTAGCAGAGAGAACATGCAGCTGAGAGCCAGAGCCTGGAAGCAAACCAGCACAGAGCTGCAGCTTTCTGTCCCCACTGCCTCTCCTGGGGGTGACATCCCCCTGTGACAGGCAGGGGGAAGCTAAGGGAGGATTCCCCACCCCACTGTGGCTCAAAGGAGCCTCAGGAGCAGAGCCTGAGGCTCTCTGCTTAAAGGCTCTGCCTTTCATTCCATCCATGTCCAGCAACTGATCAGCACAGCACACACACAAGTATCTGCTGGGCCCAAAGCCCCCCAGCTCTCTGCCCCAGGGGGAGGATTTGGCAAGCTTGGGAGTTCAGCAGATTATGGTGAAAGCCCCCAGGACCTAATCCCCAACAAAGGCTTAAGGAGACAAAGCCCTGCCTCCTGTCCAGGGCACTTCATTACCAATCCACTGAGTGCTCAGGAGGAGGAGGAGGAGGGAGGCAGGCAGGCAGCTGGGACTGATCTCAGCTGCTCTGCAGATCCAATTCCTCCCCCATCACCATGGCAACCACTCAGTAATGCTGCCATCAATTGGAGGAGGGGATGGCTGATACCTTTGGGGGATATCAGATCATAAAGATTCAGAGAGGAAGCAAACAGCAGCTTGCCACAGTGCCACAGACACAAAGGGGAAAGGGAAGAGCAGAGCAGCATCTGAGGGAGGACCTGCTGAGAGGAAAAACCCTGGCACAAAAGCCAACAGCCCCCAGGGCAGCGGCCCAGGGGTGTCCTGCAGAGGATGCTCTGTGCCCCGATGCTCTCACACCTCTCTGACCAACACACACAGGCTGCAGAGAGGGCACAGCCCCTGCCCCCCACCGCCCTGCCCCACTGCCAGCTGAGCCCAGGGCTCCCCAGCACAAAACCACAGCACAGGCCTGGCTGGGAGAGACCTCAGAGATGATCCAAGCCCAGAGATCCACAGACAGAGAGCAGGGGCAGCTCTGGCCCTGGGCAGTGCCCCAGGCTGGCTGCAGACCCTCTGCCTGCTCAGCCAGCCCCAGGGCCAGCCACACTCTTCCACCCACTTCACCCTGCCCTCAGCTGGAGAAAAGAGGACCCCCAGCCCCCCCAGCAGGGTGAGGTGGGGTTAGGGGATGGCAAATGGCCTCTCCAGAAGGGCTTGGTGGCTGCTGGGGGTGGGAGAAGCTTGGCTGAGGCTGCTGCTGTAAGAGGAGCAGACACTGTCCCCTTGCAAGGCAAACATGCTCCAGATTGCTCCTTCAAACAGCACAACCCTGCCTGCCTGGGGCTCTGGCCCCCTCTGCCCCCCTCCCAAGGCACAAAGTTGTCTCTCCAAACCCAAAGCCCTCCTCCAGCAGTCCCACCTGCAAATCCACAGCCCCCAGGAATGGATGCCTTGGATTCTTCCAGCTTCACCCTGCTTGTGTCAGCAGCTGAAAGCAGAGAGCCAGCCAGCCCCTGGGGAACCACAGGAACACAACCAGGGAAGCCTCAGAGGCTTCTCCTGTGCCTAAGTGGCTAAGGCAAGAACAGGGATTGGAGCTGCAGGAGGGCAGATTGAGGCTGGAGATGGGGAAGAAATCCTTGCCAGTGAGGGGGGAAGAGGCTGCCCAGGGAGGCTGTGGCTGCCTCCTCCCTGGAGAGGTTCAAGGCCAGGCTGGATGAGGCCCTGAGCAGCCTGGGCTGGTGGGAGGTGTCCCTGGGCATGGCAGGGATTGGATCTGGCTGATCTTGAAGGTCCCTTCCACCCCAAACCTTTCTCTGGATCTGTTTCAGCTGGAGGAGACCTCTGAGCTCACCAAGTCCAGCCTCCCACCCAAGCCCACCATGGCCATCAAACCAAACTGCACTGACCCCCAGGTCAGGGCAGAGGTAAGCAGCAAAGCAGAGACCTGAGCTGCTCTCTGTGGCCCTTCAGCTGCCAGAGCCAACAGGAATGGTTCATCATCAACCTGCCCTCCCCCCTGGCTTGTCACTTGCTCTGCTGCTGGCAGAGAGAAGGATGCAGCCTGTGGAGTGCCTGCTCTGCCCTGCTGAGAGCAGGAGTGCAGCTTCCCAGTGCCTCACTCCTGCAGAGCAGCTTTGCACCCCAGCAGCCCAGGCTCAGCCTCTCCCCTCCCCTTCCTTCCTACATTCCCCTTCTGAGCTCTGCTGAGCTGTGTCAATGAAGGACACCCCCAAGCTGGAGTGCTTCACTGCAAGCTTCCTGAGGCACAGCAATGCTGCACCACTGCCCCAGTGCTGCCTGCAGGGGGGAATGAAGAGTTTCTCCCTCACCACTCTCCCCTCTCAGGCTGAGGAGGGGTCAGAGCTCTGCACTTCATGGCAGTAAAGCCCCAAGCTGATTGCCAGGGGCTGCAAGCTCCACTGCCTCCTCCTTCACCAGAGGACAGGAAAAGTGATGTCCAAGGCCCCCTCCTCCAGAGGAGCTGCTGTGGAGATGCAGCCCACAGGCAGGGATGCTCCTTCCCTGCAGGTGTTCCAAGAGCCAGGCTCTGCCCACTGATGTCCAAGGACAGGATGAGGGGCAGGGGGTGCAAGCCAGAGCAGTGGAGGTTCACTGTGAGGCTGCTGGAGCAGGCTGCCCAGAGAGGCTGTGCAGTCTCCTTCTCTGCAGACATCCCAAACCCACCTGGGTGTGCTCCTGGGTGATGCTGCTCTGGCAGGGAGGTTGGGCTGGACCTCCAGAGGTCCCTTCCAACTCCTACCTTCCTGTGATGCCTGTGCCAGCAGAACCAGGCCACCACTGCCCACACCAGCCTCCTGCTCCTCCAGTGAAGGTGCACCAAGCCAGCCCAGCCCCTTGTAGCCCAAGGGCAGGGCACAGGGAGGACTGTTCAGTGCTCCTGGGAATTTGGGGGCTTGCTGAACACAGTGGGATGGGATAGGATAGGGTAGGATAGGATGGGATGGGATGGGGTAGGGTAGAATAGAATAGAATAGACCAGACCAGACCAGGTTGGAAGAGACCTTTGAGCTCACCCAGTCCAACCTCTCACCCAGCACCATCTGATCAACTAAACCATGGCACCAAGCTCC
Source organism: Melanerpes formicivorus (assembly GCF_026170545.1). Taxonomy (NCBI): domain Eukaryota; kingdom Metazoa; phylum Chordata; class Aves; order Piciformes; family Picidae; genus Melanerpes; species Melanerpes formicivorus. The sequence goes on from NW_027142701.1 coordinate 105,532, forward strand.
CCATCCAGCCTCTTCCTAAACCCCTCCACTGATGGGGACTCCACCACCTCCCTGGGCAGCACATCCCCATGGCCAATCTCTCTGGCTGGGAAGAATTTCTTCCTCACCTCCAGCCTGAACCTCCCCTGGCACAGCTTGAGACTGTGTCCTCTTGTTCTGGTGCTGGCTGCCTGGCAGAAGAGTCCAGCCCCCACCTGGCTCCAACCTCCCTTGGGCTAACACCACTGGGAGCTGCCAGCAGGGTGTGAGAGTGCTTCAGGTAGGGAGGGAACTGGAAAGGCCTTTTGCAGCTCCCCCATGGCTGGAAGGCCCAGGGGTGCAGCAGGTGGTTGGTCAGCACCCTTAGGGCCTCTCCCCCTGGAACAAACCCCAAAGCACTCCAGCAACGAGAGCAGAAGGCAGCAGCTTAGGGAGAGCACCATGCTAATGCAGTGACCTATTTGCTCAGCCAGCAGAGGGATGAGAAATGCCTGCAGGCAGGGCTCAAATCAGTTTGTTTACTGCCTCTCCCCTCTGCTGCTGCTCAGCTCTTTGCACTGTGTCAAGCTACAGGCAACAACACATTAGTAGCCCTCCTCTCATCAGGCACCAGGACGTGCAGAGGAGGAAGAGCTGACACAGCTCCAAGGCAGGCATCGCTCACAGCTCATCACTGCATGGCTCAGGCTGGAAGGGACACCTCAGAGAGCATCTCCTCCAGCCTGGTAAGGGTAGAGATGGGGGTGGAGATTGAGAGAGCAGAGAGGAGAGCCTTCAACAACCCCACAGCAGCCCCAGGCAGTGCTACAGGCTGGGGGCAGAGTGGCTGAGAGCAGCCAGGCAGAGAGGGACCTGGGGGTGCTAGTGGATGGTAGGCTGAACATGAGCCTGCAGTGTGCCCAGGCAGCCAGGAGGGCCAAGGGCATCCTGGCCTGCATCAGGAAGAGTGTGGCCAGCAGGAGCAGGGAGGTCATTCTGCCCCTGGACACTGCACTGCTCAGGCCACACCCTGAGTCCTGTGTCCAGTTCTGGGCTCCTCAGGTCAGGAAGGAGGTTGAGCTGCTGGAAGGTGTCCAGAGAAGGGCAACAGAGCTGGGGAGGGGTCTGGAGCACAGCCCTGGGAGGAGAGGCTGAGGGAGCTGGGGTTGCTTAGCCTGGAGAGGAGGAGGCTCAGGGGAGACCTTCTTGCTCTCTGCAACTACCTGAAGGGAGGTTGGAGCCAGGTGGGGGTTGGGCTCTTCTCCCAGGCAAGCAGCACCAGAACAAGAGGACACAGTCTCAAGCTGTGCCAGGGGAGGTTTAGGCTGGAGCTTAGAAAGAAGTTCTACCCAGAGAGAGTGATTGCCCATTGGGATGTGCTGCCTGGGGAGGTGGTGGAGTCACCATCCCTGGAGGTGTTCAGGAGGAGACTTGCTGGGGTGCTTGGTGCCATGGGTTAGTTGGTTGGGTTGTGTTGGATTGGCTGATAGGTTGGACACGATGATCTTGAAGGTCTCTTCCAACCTGGTCTGGTCTGGTCTATTCTATTCTATTCTATTCTACTCTACTCTATTCCAACTTGCTGCTAGAGCAGCTTGGCAGGCAGGGCAGGCAGTAAGTGAAGGTTGTAAACGAGAGGATCCCAGCCTAAGCCACAGCTAATCACCAAGCTTACCAAGAGGCAGCCTTGTACTGAAGCCATAAAGGCTTTATGAAACACAACCACCTGACCTGTGCTGGAGCCACTGCCAGGCTGCCAGAGTCACCAGCAGAGTGCAAGCACAGATCTGCAACCCCAGGGAAGCAAAACCAGCCTGGGAGAGCCAGAGTCCAGCACCCTCCCCCCCCACCCCAGCTCCACTGCAGCTCTCCAGCACTGCCCAGGGGCCTCTTGGACACAAACATTGGGTTACCAAAGGACTCAGACCTTCCCCCAAAGCCTGCTGGGCAGGTGGCTGCACTGCAGGGATGCCTCCTGAGGTCCCCCCACCAAATATCCACAGGGAGATTCCTTCCCCCAGGGGCCCCCCAAAGCTGGACAGTGCAAACACTTCATCAGCTGCAGGGCTGGGGGGGACCTGCAGGAGTTCACCACTTGGATTTGCTCAGAGCTCAGCTGCACTCCCATCCCTTGTGCTGCCTCAGCCTCCCCCCTGCAGAGCCTCTCTTCACAGGAGGCTCACATCTCAACAGCCTGCCCTCTGAAGTGCACTGCCTGCCCTCCTGTCCCCACTCCTGCACACCACTCCACTTCTCTGCCCCTCTCCTCTCAGCAGCAGGCTGCTGCTCCTCCCTGCAGTGCTCCCAAGTCTTTCCTAGCATGCAGCACATGGACCTGATGGAGCAGGTCCAGAGGAGGCCATGAGGATGATCAGGGGGCTGGAGCACCTCTGCTACAAGGACAGCCTGAGGGAGCTGGGGGTGTTCAGCCTGGAGGAGAGAAGGCTCCAGGGAGACCTCAGAGCAGCCCTGCAGGACCTGAAGGGAGCTACAAGAAGGCTGCAGAGGGACTGCTCCCAAAGGCCTGCAGGGACAGGGGCAAGGGTTTGGGGTGAGAGCAGAGCAGCTTGAGATTGGATGTGAGGAACAAGTCCTGCCCCAGGAGGCTGCTGGAGACCTGCAGCAGGCTGCTCAGAGAGGGGGTTGAGGCTCCAGCCCTGGAGATGTTCCAGGTGAGGCTGGAGAGGGCTCTGAGCAGCCTGCTGTGGTGTGAGGTGTCCCTGCCCATGGCAGAGGGGTTGGAACTGGCTGAGCCTTGAAGTCCCTTCCAACCCTGACACTTCTGTGGTTCTATGACCTAGTGGAGGATGTCCCTGCTGGCTGCAGGGGGTTGGTCTGGCTGAGCTTTGGAGGTCCCTCCCAAGCCACCCCCATCCTCTGATGCTGTGTCAGTTGCTTACCCTCCCTCTGCACTGACTCTGACCCAGGCATGGCTCTGCCTTGCCACAGCTTCCTGTCCCCACTGCAATAAAAGCAGGAGTGAGTCTGGGAGTGTCTGAATTGCTGCAGTAAGGAGAGGCCTGTGGTGCTCCTCCTGGTGCTGGCTTACAGGGGCCCTTAGCTCCAGCTGAACAAGGGCAGTGAGAAGCCAGCCTCAGGCTTCCATCAGATACAACATTTGCTGTAAAGAAGGAAGAAAGCTGTGCCTTGCATTGAGGAAAACACCAGAGCAGCTCTCAGATACCTCTGGGTAATTGCTGCACACTCAGCTGCCTCTCAGCTATGAACTCTGTGCCATCTGACAGCAGAAGGCTGGAAGCAGAGCTGACACAATTAAACAGAAGGGGGAAAGGCTAATGTGGTAGAGTGGAGGCCATGGCTGGCAAGCTGCTGGGGTTTAAATGAAGAGCTGTGAGCAGCACTGCTCCACCAGCAGCTTTTATCCTGCCAGCTCCACGAAGGCAAACACCACCTCAAAGCCTGACTCCTCACTGAGGTTCACCAAGAGGCTCAGGGCTCAGCACTGAGCACATCAATCATGGCAGGAGATCATAGAACCACAGAGCTGGCAGGGCTGGAAGGGAGCTCAAGGCTCAGCCAGTTCCAACCCCACTGCCATGGGCAGGGACACCTCACACCACAGCAGGTTGCTCACAGCCACCTCCAGCCTGGCTGCAAACACCTCCAGGCAGGAGGCTTCCACCACCTCCCTGCGCAGCCTGTGCCAGGCTCTCACCACCCTCAAGGGGAACAACTTCTTCATGGAATCATAGAATCAATAAGGTTGGAAAAGACCTCAGAGGTCATCAAGTCCAACCTTGTAACCTTCCTCACCTCCAGTCTCAATCTCCCCACTTCTGGTTTTGCTCCATCCCCCCCAGTCCTATCCCTCCCTGACACCCTCAGCAGTCCCTCCCCAGCTTTCCTGCAGCCCCCTTCAGATCCTGGAAGGCCACAATTAGGTCTCCTGGGAGCCTTCTCCTCTCCAGCCTGCACAGCCCCAGCCCCCTCAGTCTCAGGATGTTTGCTGCCTGCTCTGCACCTACAGAACAACTACAGTCAGCTCTTTTGATTGAGGTGTGCTCCCTGACCAGGCAGATAGGAACTGCCACAAGGGATCCCCCAGCCTGGAACTGCAGCTGAGCTCTCTTCAGCTTGAGTTGGTGACTTCAAGAGCACTTAGCACAACCTGCCCTGGGGCTGGAACTGCAGCCCCTGGGTGCTGGAACTGCAGCCCCTGGGTGCTGGAACTGCAGCCCCTGGGTGCTCTGCCCGGGTGTCAGGTGCAGTAGCTGGGGTCCTGAAGGACAGGCAGCACCAGCTTTGGAAACAGAAGCAGGCAAGGTTAATCCCTGGGATAAAGGCTAGCCAGAAACAGACTCCACCTGACCCCTGCCTGCCAATGGCTGCAGCACACCCTGGAGCAGGAGGCTTCATCTGCCTCCTAAAGCTCCCTTGGATGGATTCCTGTCCTTCCTTCCTTCCTTCCCTCCAGCCAGCACTCCCTGCCACAACTTCTGCCAGGAGATGCACAAGCTCCAGAAGCTAGAGGTGAGAGCTGAGCACAGGGAGATCCTTGTCTTGTTAAATGCCTCAGGATGGTTTTGCCATTCAGCTTCAGAGCCCTGCAGGAACTCCTCCAGCTCAACTCCTCTGTGAAACCTGAGGAGCTCACTGAGCCTCAAAGCCAGAGGAGTAAATTAAAACGCCTCTCCTCACCTAAGTGTGCAGCTTTAACTCTCTTCCCCTGCCTCTATGCCCTTAATCATTACAAATGAGAATGCAGGAGGGGCTGGAAGGTGTCCAGAGCAGGGCCAGGAGGATGAGCAGAGGGCTGGAGCTGCTCTGCTGTGAGGACAGGCTGAAGGAGCTGAGGTTGTGCAGCCTGGAGAGGAGAAGGCTCTGAGGATACCTTCTTGGGGTCTTCCAGGATCTGCAGGGGGCTACAAGAAAGCTGGGGAGGGACTTTTGAGGCTGTCAGGGAGTGATAGGACTGGGGGGGATGGAGCAGAACTAGAAGTGCGGAGATTGAGATTGGCTGTGAGGAAGAAGTTGTTCCCCATGAGGGTGGTGAGAGCCTGGCACAGGTTGCCCAGGGAGGTGGTGGAAGCCTCATCCCTGGAGGTGTTTGCAGCCAGGCTGGAGGTGGCTGTGAGCAACCTGCTGTGGTGTGAGGTGTCCCTGCCCATGGCAGAGGGTTGGAGCTGGCTGGTCTGAGGGGGCAGAAGGAACCAAAATCTCCTCCAGCTGAAGACAGAGAGACACAAAGCAGCCCAGGCAGAGGCTGCCTGAAAGAAGAAACCTGAGGATCACTGCAGTGCCATGCTTAAAAATAGCAGAAGATAATATCCCAGCAAAAGCCTCCTGGAATTATTGCTGCCATCATTAATTGCTCTTTACTGTGAAGAGTCTCCAGGGAACAGGGAGATGTGTGAGTGGCTGAATCTCCCAGATCCAATATCCTGCCTTTTATCTCCGCCATCAAGAGCCAATATTTGCTTTCACAGAGTCCCAGAGCTCCACTGCTGAGCCTCACCCAGCTCCACAGCTATGCAAACAGCCACCACAGCCCCACCAGGTCAGCCCCTACCCATCCCCTTCCTGCAGTCACTGCAGGCTGAGAGGCAGCTGAGCAGGGAGGTGCAGGAAGAGCCTTCCAGAGGCCAAGGATACAACAGCCTGTCCCCAAGCTGTGAGGATGATGTACTACAGAGAGCCTCCATGGAGGCAATAAAGCTGTCAGAGGTGATCAATAATTCCCATTACCAACATGCTCTGAAAGCCACAACAGCAGTGCTCAGCACATGCAGAGAGCCAACTAAAGCCCTCCCTGCACTGAGGTCAGGTCAGCTTCTGTTTCTCACCCAGAAACTACATCCTCTGACCTGCAGAGCTCCATGGATGGTGCCAGGGATGTACAAGGGGAGAAGGAACCTGTCTCATGAAGGAGTTGTGAGGAGAGAGGAATTGCCTCCAGATTAGGAAGGCATTCTTTCCAGACAGAGTGGGGAGCCCCTGGCACAGGCTGCCCAGGGAGGCTGTGGCTGCCTGCTCCCTGGAGGTGCTCAGGGCCAGGCTGGATGAGCCCTTGAGCAGCCTGTGCTGCTGGGAGGTGTCCCTGCCTGTGGCAGTGGGGTTGGAACTGCATGATCTTGAAGGTCCCTTCCAACCCAACCCATTCCATCACTTTGTGAATCAGTCTCTCACTGAAACCAGGTGAGATAAGCAACTAACACAAGGGTGAGAGACCACTGCACAGGAGCTGTCACTTCCCCACCACCTACACCTCACACCAGCAGGCCCTCTGATCTGCCCCACAAACAAGCCTTGCTGGATCTCACTTGCAAAGGATGGGCAAAAGACTCACCCAGAGGACTGCCCTGCACCACTGCAAGCCCAGGAAAAGCCCTGCTGGAGCTCTTTGCCAAGGAGCCTTCACTAGGTCCTGGGAGCTAAGGCCAGGCTGGATGTGGCTCTGAGCAACCTGGATTAGTGTGAGGACAAGGGGGAAAGGTTTGAAGCTGAGGGAAGGGTTTGAAGCTGAGGGAAGGGTTTGAAGCTGAGGGAAGGGTTTGAAGCTGAGGGAAGGGTTAGACTGGAGCTGAGGGAGAAGTTCTTCAGCAGGAGGGTGGTGAGAGCCTGGCACAGGTTGCCCAGGGAGGTGGTGGAAGCCTCCTGCCTGGAGGTGTTTGCAGCCAGGCTGGAGGTGGCTGTGAGCAACCTGCTGTGGTGTGAGGTGTCCCTGGCCATGGCATGGAACTGGCTGAGCCTTGAGGTCCCTTCCAACCCTGACAACTCTGTGCCTCTATGATTCCTGTACTCCACAGCTGCATCTTTCGTGCTGAGTGCTGGAGGTGAAATGAGAAATCATTCAAAGCCCTCAGCTCTGCTCTCCAGCAGGCTGTGTCAGGCAAGTTAAACCCACCAGGAGCAAGCCTCTCCCATGCTTAAGAGTTAAAGGCTGGACTTGATGATCTTTGGGGTCTTTTCCAACCTTGTTGCTTCTATGATTCTATGACTTCTGGTACAAACTGAAGCAGCCATCAGCCAGAGACCCAGGCCAGCATCTCCCTCGGCGTGTGCAGCCCTTGCAAGGTCCTTCTCTCACCCCCCTCAGAAATGCAGCCCATAATAACACCCAGCAAAGCCCACCCCCTGCTGAAACGCACCAGAGCTGTGTCCCCCCTCTCCTCCAGCGCTGCTCAGGAGCAGCAGAGCCTTCCTGTCTCTCCCAGCTGCACTCCGAGGAAGCCACGAGAGGGAGCCTGGCACCTCGGCACCGCGCAGCCTGCCGCCGGCACCGCACAGCAGCCGGCCGGGGGCACCGGCCAGGGGCACCAGCCAGGGCACAGCACGTGTTTGGGCTGCGAGAGCCCTCCAAGATCATCACACCCAACCAACTCACCTAACTGTGGGGGCACAGAAAGAGCAGATCAAGATCTTCTCCTCCAACCTGGGTGGGATGAGCAATGCCTCCCACCCCCCCACCCCCACCAGGCTGTCAGGGGCCACAAAGAGACCTGAGCTTTCTTCCTGGCAAGTCCTCATTCACTCTGAGACAGCAACACAAAAAGCAGGACCAACCTCAAGCCACCCCAGGAACACCAGCTGGAGGTAGCTGGTTCCCCCAACAAAGCTCTTAAACATAGAATGGGTTGGGTTGGAAGGGACCTTAAAGGTTGTCTGCTCCAACCGTGGGCAGGGACAGCTTCCCCCTAGCCCAGGCTGCTCAGGGCCTCATCCAGCCTGGCCTTGAACACCTCCAGGGAGAGAGCATCCACAGCCTGAGGAGCCTTAGGCTCCAGTAAGTGTCCCTCACCCCTGCTGCTGCAGCTCTGATGTGCTCCTTAGAGCTCTGCAAGGCTAACTGTCTGGGGATGAGCTCTTGAGCAACCTGGTCTAGTGGGAGCTGTCCCTGCCCATGGCAGGGGGTTGGAACTGGATGAGCTTTGAGGTCCAACCCAAACCATTCTGTGATTCCATGAAATAAAACAAAAAATGAAGGATTTGAAGCTCTTCACTTCCAGGGAGGTGAAAAATGTTCCACTAATACTCCCAACCTGCTCTGCTTGGCTATCTCTCATCAGCAGTGTGCCCAGTGGCCAAGAAGGCCAAGGGCATCCTGGCCTGCATCAGGAAGTGTGGCCAGCAGGAGCAGGGAGCTCATCCTGCCCTGTGCTCAGCACTGCTCAGGCCACACCTTGGGTCCTGTGTCCAGTTCTGGGCTCCTCAACTGAAGAAGGATATTGAGAGACTGGAAGGTGTCCAGAGAAGGGCAATGAGGCTGGGGAGGGGTCTGGAGCACAGCCCTGGGAGGAGAGGCTGAGGGAGCTGGGGTTGCTTAGCCTGGAGAAGAGGAGGCTCAGGGGAGACCTCATTGCTCTCCACAGCTACCTGCAGGGAGGTTGTAGCCAGGAGGGGGTTGGTCTCGTCTCCCAGGCAAGCAGCACCAGAACAAGAGGACACAGTCTCAAGCTGTGCCAGGGGAAGTTTAGGCTGGAGGTGAGGAGAAAGTTCTTCCCAGCGAGAGGAATTGGCCCTTGGGATGTGCTGCCCAGGGAGGTGGTGGAGTCCCCATCCCTGGAGGTGTTCAAGAGGGCATTGGATGTGGCACTTGGAGCCATGGTTTAGTTGTCAGGAGGTGTTGGGTGAGAGGTTGGACTGGATGAGCTCTGAGGTCTCTTCCAACCTCACTGACTCTCTGATTCTATGATCAGACACTTCAAGCAGCTCAGCAGCAGACAATTAATCTCCAGCTGCAGAAGGAGAACTGAACCTGTGCTGGAGGTTACTGCTCTGAACATTGCAGAGGCTTAGAAGAGCTCCACTGCTGCCTGGCTTCCCAGCACTGCAGCTCTGCAAAGAGCCTCCCCACAGCTCCTCTTGCAGACAGCACCCAGGACAGAAATAGCAAGAGTAGAAGGGGAGGGAGGAAAAAAAAGGCAAGTGAGAGGACCACATTCCATCTCTCATCCCTCCTTAGATGCTCACTTCTCATTATGAGGACACAGAAAGAGAGGGAGAGGAAATTGGCAGCAGACAACTGCTGGGCCTGGCCTCCCAATCTGCACTCCACAACTGCTCCTGCCTGCCACTTTTGCATTTTTCCCCCCCTCTGTGTTGTATTTGAAACAGATGGGCCCCTGGCTGCTGTGTTATCAACTCCCCCCACACAGCTGCACCACTCTGAAACTGCAGAAATAGCAATCTCCTGAATAAATTCCTCCTGCCACTAACAACTGCTTTTCCAGGCTGTAATGAGCAGCAGAGAGAGCTCTGGAAAGCTTCCCCCCCCCCAGCCCTGGATGGGTTTCTCCTGCACCACAATGTATTTCTGTGTCCCACAATCACATTCCAGCAGCCCTGTGCCAGATGACTCTGCCTCCCTCCCTGCAAGGCCCAGGGATAAAAAGGATAAGGGCAGCTAGGAGAGGCTGGGAGGAGCATGGAGGCAAAAGGCAGAGCAGAGGAGGGCAGCAAGAAGCATTTGGACTTGATGATCCTTGAGGTCTTTTCCAGCCTTAGTGGTTCTGTGATTTCTTAGCCAAGCTTCTCTTGGTGGGAGAGGAAAATGTTCATGGCAATAGCTCCATGTCAGGAAGGAAGCTCTAAAGGAAGAGCTTAGCATGATTCATGAGGTTGGAAAAGACCTCAGAGCTCATCCAGTCCAACCTCTCACCCAGCACCTCCTGGCTAACTAAACCATGGCTCCAAGTGCCACATCCAAGCCCCTCTTGAACACCTCCAGGGATGGGGACTCCACCACCTCCCTGGGCAGCACATCCCAGTGGCTAACAACTCTCTCTGGGAAGAACTTTCTTCTCACCTCCACCCTAATCCTCCCCTGGCACAGCTTGAGACTGTGTCCTCTTGTTCTGGTGCTGCTTGCCTGCCTGGGAGAAGAGACCAACCCCCTCCTGGCTCCAACCTCCCTTCAGGGAGCTGTGGAGAGCAAGAAGGTCTCCCCTGAGCCTCCTCTTCTCCAGGCTAAGCAATCCCAGCTCCCTCAGCCTCTCCTCCCAGGGCTGTGCTCCAGACCCCTCCCCAGCTTTGTTGTCCTTCTCTGGACACCTTCCAGCATCTCAACCTCTTTCCTGAACTGAGGAGCCCTGGACACAGGATCAAGCTGCGGCCTCACCAGTTTCTGCCTGCTCCAACTCCATCAGCCTTCAGCAAACCTTTCCAGCTGATGGCTTTTTGCTGCCCTGGGCACCAACAAGGTGCTAGGAACCAAGTCTCAGCTGAAGCCTGCTCCTCCCCACAGCTTTGCAGGCTGCCAGCTGGCAGCCACAGTGAGCATCAGCCTGAGTGTGCAGATCCTCTCGTCCCAGCCCATGCTCTTGGGGTTATTTACAACCACTTATTCAGCATCCATGCTGCCAGCCTCCCCACGGGCCAGACACACCAAGAGATGGCCCAAAGAAAGACTGACCCAAAATAGTCACAGATGGAGATAGCTCCTGGCATCCCAGCTCAGCCCAGGGGCATGCAGACAATGGCTGCAGTGCTTTGTGTGCTTATCTGGGAGCCCTACAGACAGCTGCTAGCTCGGATTTCCATACAGACAGCTCCAGCAGACCCAAGTGAGAGCTGGGAGGAGGAGCCAGATAATACCTGATCTCCATTTGCATGTCAGCAAGCTTTGTCTGGCGGCTCAGCCAGCTGGTGTCTAGGTAGACATGCTTAGCCAGGGGCACAGCAGGATGCCCAGTGCCAGCAGGGGCCCTGTTGGCCTGATGAGAGAACAGCTTTTGCTCCTCAGAACAAGCCACACTCCCCTAGGTCCCTCTGTGGTGTGCCTCCAAACACAGACACCACCAACCTGAACACTGGGAGCCTACTCTCCCCCTCCCTTCCTCTTCCTCCCCTCCTTCACTCCTGATCTCTGCTCTGCCATCCCCTCAGAGGACAGGCAGCCTGGGTTCACCTGGGACCAATCCAGTGCTCAGCTGCACAGCTCACAACCAACCAACCTTAAACAGCAATCACAAACAGAGAGGGAAAGGAGTGGAGGGAGGGAAGGTGGAACATCTAGGAGCCTACAGAGGAAATCTGCCTGAAAAGGCTGAAACTAAACCTTCACAGAGGCTTGAGGGTTCTGCCTGGAAAGGCTGAAACTAAACCTTCACAGAAGCTTGAGGGTTCTACCTGGAAAGGCTGAAACTAAACCTTCACAGAAGCTTGAGGGTTCTGCCTGGAAAGGATGAAACTAAACCTTCACAGAAGCTTGAGGGTTCTGCCTGGAAAGGATGAAACTAAACCTTCACAGAAGCTTGAGGGTTCTGCCTGGAAAGGATGAAACTAAACCTTCACAGAAGCTTGAGGGTTCTGCTTGGAAAGGCTGAAACTAAACCTTCACAGAAGCTTGAGGGTTCTACCTGGAAAGGCTGAAGCTAAACCTCCACAGAAGCTTGAGGGTTCTACCTGGAAAGGCTGAAACTAAACCTTCACAGAAGCTTGAGGGTTCTGCCTGGAAAGGATGAAACTAAACCTCCACAGAAGCTTGAGGATTCTGCCTGGAAAGGATGAAACTAAACCTTCACAGAAGCTTGAAGGTTTTGCTCAGTGCTGCAAGAAACCAAGCAGAGAGAGGACTGATCCCTGGGGTCCCTTCCAACCCTAACCAAGGGACTGGATGTGGCACTTGAGGCCATGGTTTAGTGGTCAGGAGGTCCTGGGTGACAGCTTGGACTTGGTGACCTTTGAGGTCTCTTCCAACCTTACTGATTCTATGATGAACCTCTTTGTGCACAGCACTGCACAGTTTATCTCTGATCCATGGAATGGGCTGGGTTGGAAGGGACCTTGAAGACCATCCAGCTCCACCCCCCCTGCCATGGGGTCTAGGGGTCCCTTCCAACCCCACTGTGCTGCTGTGGTGACTCAGGGCAGGAGGAAAAGGATTTCATGGAGTAGTTTGGGTTGGAAGGGACCTTGAAGACCATCCAGTTCCAACCCCCCTGCCGTGGGGTCTAGGGGTCCCTTCCAACCCCACTGTGCTGCTGTGGTGACTCAGGGCAGGAGGAAAAGGATTTCATGGAGTAGTTTGGGTTGGAAGGGACCTTAAAGACCATCCAGTTCCAACCCCCCTGCCATGGGGTCTAGGGGTCCCTTCCAACCCCACTGTGCTGCTGTGGTGACTCAGGGCAGGAGGAAAAGGATTTCATGGAGTAGTTTGGGTTGGAAGGGACCTCCACAGTCCAACCCCAAATCACTTCTGCACCTGTGTGTGGCACAAGTGCCAATGCAAAGTGCAGCCAGGGGAAAGGACTCCTTTGCTTCCCAGGCCCTTCCCTTCAGAGCACACAACAACAGGCAGTGAAACATCTCCATGCTTCCTGCAAGCAGGGCTTCACCAGAGCCTCAGGCACCAGCAGGATTTGCCCTCTGGAAGAAAAACATGACCAAAAAGAAAGGGTGAGGGGAGGAAAAAAAGAGTGGGGGGGAGGAAAAAGAGGTCTCATTAGGATGCTAATGAATGCAACATCATTAACACTAAATTACTGGCTGCAAAGTTAAAACACAGCATCTGAGCAGACTTTGAGCCAAGCCAAGCAAGCTAACATGGTGGCATCACACAAGGAGGTCAAGCATTCCCCCTGCCCCAATTACTGAGGCAGGAATCCTCGTTGTTATGGGATGGCATTAAAAGGAATTTACTGTTGCCTTTATGGTCTGCATTCACCCTTGGAGTGCTACAGTTATTCAAACCATTTGGCACGCCGAGCCTGCAGCCACAAAGGAGCTTTTGTCCCTGGCAAAGCAAAGGACAAGACAGGCAAGGACAGATAAAAATAAAAGGAAGGAAGGAGAAGAGACAGAAGATGACAGAGCAAAGTAGCTGGAAGGAGCTCCACACTGGAGATCTGGGGTGGGGAGAGAGAGCTCCAGAGATCATAGAATCAGTAAGGCTGGGAAAGACCTCAGAGATCATCCAGTGCAAGAACAGAACTCCTTAAAGCAATGGCAAAGACTGGAGCCCACTCAGGAAGAGAATTGCACTGCCAAGGGTGAGCCCAGTCAGCACCTTTGGGTTGTCCAGGGAGGAGGTTGAGGCCCCAGCCCTGGAGGTGTTTCAGGCCAGGCTGGATGAGGCTCTGAGCGGCCTGATCTAGTGTGGGGTGTCCCTGCCCTTGGCAGGGGGGTTGGAACTGGATGATCCTTGTGGTCCCTTCCAACCCTGACTGATTCTATGATTTAGAATAAACCTTTATTTGTTTAGAGTAAACCAAACCAGGGTGGAAGAGACCTTCAAGATCATCCTGTCCAACCCATCAACCAATCCAACCCACCTAAACAACTAACCAGACCAGGTTGGAAAAGACCTTTGAGATCACCCAGTCCAACCTCTCACCCAGCACCATCTGATCAACTAACCCATGGCACCAAGCTCCCCAGCAAGTCTCCTCCTGAACACCTCCAGGGATGGGGACTCCACCACCTCCCTGGGCAGCCCATCCCAATGGGCAATCACTCTCTCTGCATAGAACTTCTTCCTAACACCCAACCTGAACCTCCCCTGGAGCAGCCTGAGACTGTGTCCTGACAGCTCTCAGGGTGCCTGTGCTGAATGCCAAGCAGCAGGGACAGGCCCAAGGATACTCTCAGTCAGCCTCCCTGCGGCACTGTCGCAGCTGCAACCCTCCTGCACTTGCAGCAGGTCGGGAGGGAGCCTCAGAGCTCCTCCTGCCCACCCCCTCTGCAGGCAGCTCAGGCTGCCCAGGGTCACACACCGAGTCCCAGGCAACGCAGAACCTCCTCCTCCTTTGATGCCAGGCACCAAGGAGCAGCCAGCATCCCCGGGCTGTGTGACACCAGCCCATCCCTCACACACACAGCAGTTTGTTTGCATAACCAAAGCACCCAGGGGAGGCACCCAAGGAGGGGGGGGAAGCAAGGGAGCTGTAAATGAGAGCACTCAGGTCACTGCAGTAAATCACAGCCCCTAGTTTCATGTGAAAGGAGGGAATGTGAGGCTACCACAGGACCCTCAAAGAGTCCTTTGTCAGGATGGAGGCCTGGGCATAAATACCTTGGGGGTGCCTAGGGGAAGGAGGCTCAGAAAGCAAAATGCCTCTGCAATGCTGTGGCCTTGTTTGATCACAGCTCAGAGAGGAAACAAAAAAGGCTGCAAGAAACCAAGCAGAGAGAGGACTGATCCCTGGGTCCCCTCCAACCCTAACCAAGGGACTGGATGTGGCACTTGAGGCCATGGTTTAGTGGTCAGGAGGTCCTGGGTGACAGCTTGGACTTGATGACCTTTGAGGTCTCTTCCAACCTTACTGATTCGATGATGAACCTCTTTGGTCACAGCACTGCACAGTTTATCTCTGATCCATGGAATGAGCTGGGTTGGAAGGGACCTTGAAGACCATCCAGTTCCAACCCCCCTGCCATGGGGTCTGGGGGTCCCTTCCAACCCCACTGTGCTGCTGTGGTGACTCAGGGCAGGAGGAAAAGGATTTCATGGAGTAGTTTGGGTTGGAAGGGACCTCAAAGGCCATCCAGTCCCAACCCCCTGCCATGGGCAGGGACACCTCCCACCAGCCCAGGTTGCTCAAGGCCTCATCCAGCCTGGCCCTGAGCACCCCCCAGGGCAAGAGCATCCACACAGCCCTGCAGGTGAGGTCTCCCCAGAGCAGGGCAGAGGGGCAGGATCCTCTCTCTCTATCTCTGGCCACACTGCTTTGGATGCAGCCCAGGCTGCCAAGAGGACAGTGTCTCAAGCTGCACCAAGGGAGGTTCAGGCTGGAGGTTAGGAAGAAGTTCTCCATAGAAAGAGAGCTTGGCCATGGGGATGTGCTGCCCAGGGAGGTGGTGGAGTCCCCATCCCTGGAGGGGTTTAGGAGAGCCTGGATGGGGAGCTTGGTGCCATGGTTGAGTTGGTCAGATGGTGTTGGGTGAGAGGCTGGACTGGGTGATCTCAAAGGTCTCTTCCAACCTGGTTAATTCCATTCCATCCTATTCCATTGCCTTTCTGTGGTGCCAGTGCCCACGGGCAGCCAAAGCTCAGGACCCACCCTCAGTGCCCACTGCTGTCTGAGCAGGCTCTGTGCTCCCTGGGGAAGCAGCAGGGAGGCTGTGCCCGCGGAAGGGGAGTTCAGCTGGGCTCCTCTCACGTGCTCCCAGGCTCAGTCACGTCATGTGCTGATAACCATTCCATTTATAACACACCACAAAGCAGCAGCCTCTCAGGAGGGTGTAATTAACGTGGGGATGCAGTTTGAGACAACTGCTGCAGCCAGTTGGAAGGTCTTTAATTATAGCCCCGGCAGGGCTGTGTCAGAGAACAGGGTAATTCAGGCCTCATTAGGAATGTTCCCATTTCCCACACAAATAGTCATTTTTAGAGAGAGAAAGGGGAGGGAGGGAAAAAAAAGAGAGAGAAAAGAGCTGCTGGATGTGCCATGCCCTGTGCAGCGCTGCAGCAGAGCCAGAGGCCATGCCCTGAGCAGCGCTGCAGCAGAGCCAGAGCTCACTGCTGCCTGGGGCACAGCCCTGGAGGAGTGAAGAGCAAGCAGCTCTGCACCCAGCAAGAACCACTCTGCCCCTCTCAGCTGCTTGCATCAACTGGCCCCATTCATTTTGTGCCCAGCTCTGGGACCCCCCCAACACAAGAGAGACCTGGACCTGATGGGGCAGGTCCACAAGAGGCCACAAAGATGAGCAGAGGGCTGCAGCACCTCTGCTATGGGGACAGGCTGGGAGAGCTGGGGCTGTGCAGGCTGCAGAAGGCTGCAGGGAGAGCTCAGAGCTGCAGCTCAGGGTCTGCAGGGAGCTGCAGGCAGGCTGGGGAGGGACTGCTCAGCGGGGCTGGGGGTGGCAGGAGCAGGAGCAAGGCTTTGAGGCTGGAGCAGGGCAGAGTTAGGTTGGGCACCAGGAGGAAGCTCTGCACAGGGAGGCTGGGGAGACACTGGCACAGGCTGCCCAGGGAGGTGGCTGAGGCTCCATCCCTGGAGCCATGCAGGCTCAGCCTGGCTGTGTCCCTGTGCAGCCTGCCCTGGCTGGAGCTGTCCCTGCTGCCTGCAGGATGCCCTTGGAGGCTCCCTTCCCACCTGGTGCAATGTGTGAGGCTGTTAGCAGACACTAAGGATATTCTTAGGTCCCATTCAGCCTCTGTCAGCCCTGCAGCTCAGTGCCACTGTGACTGTGTGGTTCTGCAGGGCTTTCCCAGCTGGGAACTGTTTACCTCTAGGAAACCTTTAGCCCTTAAGCTGCCCTAACTGCCTGCTGCCCCAGGAAGGAATTCCACTGTCAAGCTCCAAGGCTCAGACCACAAAGTTAAACAAATGCTTGCTGCATTCAAAGGGCAGCACCTGCAGGTGACAAGCACCACAGCATCCTTCCCAGCTGCCACTGCCCTCTGCCTGCCTGCAGGCCAGAAACAACACAGGGGTGGTGCAGGGGTAAAAGTGCATCCAGGGGGTGCAAAAGCAGCTCAGAAGCACAGATTCTGTTCTCACTTCCCTCACTGCCATCCCTTTTCTTTAAGAAGAAAGGAAACTCCCTCCAGCTCCCTGAAAGGAGGTTGCAGGGAGGTGGGGGTTGGTCTCTTCTCCCTTGTATCAGGTGATAAGAAGAGAGGAAGTGGCCTGAGATTGTGCCAGGGGAGGCTTAGGTTGGAGAGGAGGAAAAGTTTTAGTGCAAGAGTGGTCAGGGACTGGCACAGGCTGCCCAGGGGGGTGGTGGAGTCCCCATCCCTGCAGGGGTTCAAGAAGCCTGTGGCCATGGTGGGCTTAGGTTGCTGGTTGGACTGGATGACCTTGGAGGCCTTTTCCAACCCAAACACCTCTGTGATTCTATTTACAACTGCAGCAAACAACAATCCAGCTCCTTGTGAGCACTGAGAGGGATGAATGGATAGCTGGACAGACAGAAAAATGAAGTCATTAGGACTCAGAGAGCAGGGGAAGAGTCTTTCAGGAGCCCACAGGGAATGGATTAGAAATGGCTTTAATGGCCTAATCCACTTTGCTTGCAAGAGGCCTCCCATAAACAAGGCTGGGGTGCATGTTAAATAAAAGCCCCATGAAATGTTAATGAAAAGCAACATGCAGTCACAGAAACTAATCTGCCAAATGGCATCATCCCACAAGTAGCAAATTTCACAAAGCAGGAGGCAGAGTGAAAGAGGAGTCGGGAAACGACCTCCCGAGGCTGCTCTCCGCTCTGCCGCCGCTGACCTCCTGCCCTGAGCCCTGAGCCCCTTTGGGATCACAGAGCTGGCAGGGCTGGAAGGGAGCTCAAGGCTCAGCCAGTCCCAACCCCCTGCCACGGGCAGGGACACCTCACACCACAGCAGGTTGCTCACAGCCACCTCCAGCCTGGCTGCAAACACTTCCAGGCAGGAGGCTTCCACCACCTCCCTGGGCAGCCTGTGCCAGGCTCTCACCACCCTCATGGGAAAGAGCTTCTTCCTCACAGCCAATCTCAATCTCCCCACTTCTAGTTTTGCTCCATCCCCCCCAGTCCTATCCCTCCCTGACAGCCTCAAAAGTCCCTCCCCAGTTTCCTTGTAGCCCCCCTTCAGATCCTGGAGGGCCACAATTAGATCTCCTCAGCCTGTACAACCCCAACTCCCTCAGCCTGTCCTCACAGCAGAGCAGCTCCAGCCCTCTGCTCCTCCTCCTGGCCCTTCTCTGGACACCTTCCAGCCCCTCCAGATCCTTCCTGTAATAGAGGCTCCAGAACTGGATGCAGTGCTCCAAGTGGGGTCTCAGCAGAGCAGAGAATCCCCTCCCTGACCCTGCTGGCCACACTTCTCTTGCTGCTTCTCTTTGTGCTTCTCCAGGACCCTTTGGCCCGAGTTGTTATTTTCTATATGGCCTTTAAGTCGGTGAGCAGCAGCTCAACAGGCTCCTGTTTATCAATTCAGCCAACTCCACCACCCCAGAAACCAGACAAATAGTGTAACTGGCCCCCCCAGGGGGGCAGGATAATTGCAGTAAATCCCTTGAGTGCCACTCCTGGAGAACTCTCAATGGGGGAAAGACGACAACAAAGAATGAAACACAGAGAAAAGCAAATGAGCTGCAATGAGCTGGAGTGAGAGGCAAAGGGAAAACAATACACTGCTGCAGAGGAAGCACAGCACACAGGCATCTGCTCTGCCTTCCTGATCAATCTGAGCCTGGCTGATGCTGCCAATGATCTGCATCCATCCAGACCCCTGCAGGGACTGCCTAACACCTGCAGAACCAGCCTGCTGCCTGCCACTTGATCAAGGAGAAAGAACCAACCCCAGACAGATGCAGGGAATGCTTTGGGTTGGAAGGGACCTTCAAGAGCATCCAGTTCCAACCCCACTGCCACCACCAGGGACACCTCCCACCAGCCCAGGCTGCTCAAGGCCTCATCCAACCTGGCCTTGAACACCTGCAGGGAAGGAGCATCCACAATGGGCACTTGCAGCCCAGAAGGCCAATGGCAGCCGGGGCTGCATCCAAAGCAGCATGGCCAGCAGGTAGAGAGTGGAGACTCTGCCCCTCTGCTCTGCTGAGGCCACAGCTGGCTGAGGCACCTGGTGCCATGGTTTAGTTGATCAGATGGTGTTGGGGGATAGGTTGGACTTGATCTCAAAGGTCTCTTCCAGCCTGCTTAATTCTATTGCATTCCCTTCCCTTCCATTCTTTGTTGCTTGCTTTATCATCAGTAAGGGCTGAGATCATGCATGAAAAATAGCTTACCAAAACATACCTCAGTTTAAGAAAGATGTTGAGATGCTGGAAGGTGTCCAGAGAAGGGCAAGGAGGCTGGGGAGGGGTCTGGAGCACAGCCCTGTGAGGAGAGGCTGAGGGAGCTGGGGTTGCTTAGCCTGGAGAAGAGGAGGCTCAGGGGAGACCTTCTTGCTCTCTGCAACTCCCTGCAGGGAGGTTGTAGCCAGGTGGGGGTTGGGCTCTTCTCTCAAGCAACCAGCACCAGAACAAGAGGACACAGTCTCAAGCTGTGCCAGGGGAGGTTTAGGTTGGATGTTAGGAAGTTCTTCCCAGCAAGAGAGATTGGCCCTGGGGATGTGCTGCCCAGGGAGGTGGTAGAGTCCCCATCCCTGGAGGTGTTCAAGAGGGGACTGGATGTGGCACTTGGGGCCATGGTTTAGCTGTCAGGAGGTGTTGGGTGAGAGGTTGGACTTGATGAGCTCTGAGGTCTTTCCCACCCTCACTGATTCTATGATTCTATCATGCCAAGTGTGGCTGCAAGGGCTTGGGAGGAGCC
Source organism: Melanerpes formicivorus (assembly GCF_026170545.1). NCBI lineage: Eukaryota > Metazoa > Chordata > Aves > Piciformes > Picidae > Melanerpes > Melanerpes formicivorus. The sequence continues at coordinate 124,642 of NW_027142701.1, forward strand.
CTGCTGCCCTCTGAGGCTGATGCTCTTTGGCCATGCCACACATCTAACTGTCCATGAGCCTGCAGAGGGGAAAGGCACCGAAGCATGGCTGGCTCTGTTTGATTTGTTCTGTCGGGGTAATCAATCAGGCCTGATGACGGAGGTGGGAGGCAGGGGGAGGGGGGAAGGGCAGATGAGGAGCACAAGCTCTGTTTTCCAGAACAGAAGGGGGAATGATAATTTATTATCTGCCATCCCTTGGAGAACAGATGGAAACCACCACCCTTGCAAATGTGCAGGGGAAAGGCTTTTGGAAGCAGGCTCTGCAGATCTCCCTTCCCCACCTATTTTTTTATCATGCTTTGAAAGAGTTTGAGGCCTTCCCTATCACAGGATGGGTTGGAAGGGATTCACCAACACCTGCAGCATCAGCTTGCTCTCTCTCTCTCAGTTTCTAAATGAGAAAACCAACCACACACAAAAAATCATGGAGTGGATTGGGTTGGGTTGGAAGGGACCTTAAAGCTCACCCAGCCCCAAGCCCCTGCCATGGGCAGGGACACCTCCCACTAGATTGGATTGCTCAAGGCCTTGGACACCTCCAAGGAGGATGCATCCACAGCCTCCCTGGGCCTCCTGTTCCAGGGTCACAGCCAAACTGCTCAGTGCTGTGCACAAATAGGTTGATCATAGAACCATAGAACTGTCAGGGCTGGAAGGGAGCTCAAGGCTCAGCCAGTTCCAACCCCCTGCCATGGGCAGGGACACCTCACACCACAGCAGGTTGCTCACAGCCACCTCCAGCCTGGCTGCAAACACCTCCAGGGATGAGGCTTCCACCACCTCCCTGGGCAGCCTGTGCCAGGCTCTCACCACCCTCATGGGGAACAACTTCTTCATGGAATCACAGAATCAGTAAGGTTGGAAAAGGCCTCAGAGATCACCAAGTCCAACCTGTGACCTTCCTCACCTCCAATCTCAATCTCCCCACTTCCAGTTTTGCTCCATCCCCCCCCAGTCCTATCCCTCCCTGACACCCTCACAAGTCCCTCCCCAGCTTTTTTGCAGGCCACCCTCACTGGGCAGAATTTCTTCCCTCTCTCCAGCTTCTCTGAAGCTCCTCAAGCCTCACTCCCCTATGCAGCCTCAACCTCACCCCCCGTGCCCCTGCCCATCGCCCGGCCGCAGGAGCCTCGCTGGCAGGCATCTTTGCTTCCAAATGTGCAGAGCTGATGCAAAATGAGCACCACAGCCCTGCTCAGTGGCAGATGCCCCTTTTGGAGAGCTGACATCCCTGGTGCAGGCAGAGCTCTCCTCTGCAGCCAGGGAACAGCAGAACGGAAGTCAGCAGCTGCCAAGCAGCACAAGTTGTGCAGCGATCCCCTCCAGCTCCCTGCCCACAGAGCACCCCCGGGGGGGGAAAAACAGTTACAGCCAAGGCTCAGCTTGGCAGCAGTTGCTTGAGGTTGTTTTAATGTATTTAAGAAAAAAAGACATCCATTTAAAGTTTCCTTGTGCCCAAGCTGAGCACAGAGGAGCTCTTCCCTTTGATGTGAGCAGCTCCAGCAGGTGGATTCTCCACAGGGCTTCGGCAGCGCTGGGATCTTCCCAGCAGAGTCACAGAAGCAACCAGGTTGGAAAAGGCCTCAGAGCTCAGCAAGTCCAACCTCTCACCCAGCACCTCCTGAGTAACTAAACTATGGCTCCAAGTGCCACATCCAATCCCCTCTTGAACACCTCCAGGGATGGGGACTCCACCACCTCCCTGGGCAGCACATCCCCAGGGCCAATCTCTCTGTATGGGAAGAACTTTCTCCTCACCTCCAACCTAAACCTCGCCTGGCACAGCTTGAGACTGTGTCCTCTTGTTCTGGTGCTGGCTGCCTGGGAGAAGAGACCAACCCCCAGCTGGCTACAACCTCCCTTCAGGGAGTTGGAGAGAGCAATGAGGTCTCCCCTGAGCCTCCTCTTCTCCAGGCTAAGCAACCCCAGCTCCCTCAGCCTCTCCTCACAGGGCTGTGCTCCAGACCCCTCCCCAGCTCTGTGGCCCTTCTCTGGACAGTTTCCAGCATCTCAACATCTTTCCTAACCTGAGAGGCCCAGAACTGGACACAGGACTCGTTCACAGAATCACAGAAGAGTTGGAATGGACCTCAAGGCTCATCCAGTCCCAACCCTCTGCCACAGGCAGGGACACCTCACACTGCAGCAGGTTGCTCACAGCCACATCCAGCCTGGCATTAAGAACCTCCAGGGCTGAGGCTTCCACCACCTCCCTGGGCAGCACATTCCCATGGCCAATCTCTCTTCCTGGGAAGAATTTCTTCCTCACATCCAGGCTGAGCCTCCCCTGGCACAGTCTCTCCTGTGAACATGAGCAGTTGTGAACCCACTGCAGGCCTTCCTCCAGCACCACTCTGCTGAAGCAGCTCATTTGCTCCTCTGCTGCCAGAGCTGCCATCAGCACAGCACCTGCAGCTTTGGCCAACTCCTCTGCCCCAGCTCAAGCCTACCAGCTGCCAAGGCAACTTTCTTCCCCAGCAAGCCCACAAAATGCTCAGCTGGGAACTGAGTCAAAGCCTACTCCAAATGTCCTTCCCAGAGTAACATTTGCCCTGATGGAAGGGCACAGCTCAGCCCTGCTCTGGTGAGGCTGGCAGCCCTGGGCAGTGCACGTGGAGCTGGGCTCAGCCTGACACAGAGGAGCTTTGCTGGGAACTCTGTGTATCAGCTTCACCATTCCCACCCTTAGGCTGCTCATCTCAGGTCCAATGCCACTCTGCCACACTGCAATCACTTTGATGCCAGCCCAAGCTAACAAAGTACTTGGACAATCAGGCTGCCAGAGAAGAAAAGCTCTCTTTCCTTTCCTTACCTCCTCTGAATGCTGAGGTGTTTTGATACAGCCCTCTGCAAAACCCAGCAGACCAAACCCTGCCTGCACCAGCACACCAGCTGAGCTTCTTGCCTTCAGCAGCAGCAGCAGGGATGATTAAAAGCAGAGGCTGAAAGCCCCTAGGGAAGGATTTCTTCTGCTCCATCTTCCCATCTCTGATCCTTTTAAAGTCATCCTCATGGTTTGCCTCTCCCACCCAGAGTGTCAGCTCATTACCCTGCCTCCAGTCACCAAGGGTAACACAGGGAGGTGCACAAGAGAAGCAGCAGAGGAGCACTGATCCTCACCAGCTTGCTTGTGCTGCCTCTCTCCACCACTCTCAAACTGCCTCTGGGGTTTTTTTTATCCCCAGAGCAAGCAATTTTAGCCACAGAACAATAAATTGGTGCCACAGAACAATAAATTGGTGCCACCTAGTGGGGTTCCAGCTGCTCACCTGGCCCACAGCCTCCAAACCCTACCTGCCTGTGATCAATGACCCTTCACAAATGCCCTGATGGAATGGGGAAGCAGAAACAACTCCCCCTGCCCTCCCTGCAGCACAGGCAGCTGGTCAAACACATCCCTAACACACAGAATAAGCCAGGCTGGGAATGACCTTTGAGATCAACAGGTAGCATAGTATCAGTCAGGGTTGGAAGGGACCACAGGGATCATCTGGTTCCCACCCCCCTGCCTCGGGCAGGGACACCCCACGCTAGATCAGGCCTGGCCAGAGCCTCAGCACCATCTGATCAGCTAAACCATGGCACCAAGTGCCTCGTCCAGGCTCTTCTTAAACACAGAGAGAAGTCTTCCTCAACTTCTACAACCTGCAGGAGCAGCAAATGAAGGCCAGTGGCTGCCTCCAGCCTGAGGAGAAGCTCCTCTGCAGGGCTGCTGAGTGTGCAGCCAACAGCTCTGCACTCAGTGAGTGTGGGGGGAGTTAGCTACAATTCAGTATAAGGGGAGGGGAAAGAGAGATATTGTAACTGTGTGCTGATCTTCCTTTGCTCCAGCCCCTCTGCAAGGGCACAAAGAGCAGCTGTTAGCTGTGGGAAAGCAAAAGCACTGCCATTACTGCAGCCATCTGGGAGTGAATGCAAGCAACCTCTCCAGGAGCTTCCCTACATCTGCTCAGGTTTGGGATCAGTGCTGGGTGCCCAGGGCTACATCTAGGATCATAGGATCATAGTATCAGTCAGGGCTGGAAGGGACCACAAGGATCAGCCAGTCCCAACCCCCCTGCCATGGGCAGGGACACCCCACACTAGATCAGCCTGGCCACAGCCTCATCCAGCCTGGGCTTAAACACCTCCAGGGACAGGGCCCCAACCACCTCCCTGCACAACCCATTCCAGGGCTTCACCACTCTCATGGGGAAGAACTTCCTCCCCACCTCCAGCTTCATTCCATTCCCCCTAGTCCTATCACTGCCTGAGATCCTGAGCAGTCCCTCCCCAGCCCTCCTGTAGCCCCCTTCAGATCCTGGAAGGCCACAATGAGGTCACCTGGGAGCCTTCTCTTCTGCAGACTGAACAGCCCCAACTCCTTCAGTCTGTCCTCACAGCAGAGCAGCTCCAAGCCCTCTGCTCATCCTCCTGGCCCTGCTCTGGACACCTTCCAGCCCCTCCACATCCCTCTTGTCATAGGGGCTCCAGGGAACACTTCCCACTGCCCTTGTTAACACCTTCTGGAGAAGGCTTCTGCCCAGCTGAGGAGCTAATCCCACACCCTGGCCACCCCAGAGAGGATCTTTTCTTTCTGCAGGGGTTGTTTCCCAGGCTACCCCTTCAGCCAACCCAGGGCAGGGATGTCCCAGGATGCTGACAATGCAGCAAGAGCACCGAACCCCAACGCTGCCACTGAGCTCAGGTGTGGAAAGCCTCTTTAATTCACCCCCCCACACATCTGTAAAGGCAGGCAGGTTCAAATGCTTCAGGAACTGATGCAGAGTCAGGCAGGGATATTTATAGCCCTAATCCATTTGAAGTGCTGCATTCCCAGGGAGCCAGCAGCACCGCTTCCACTCACTGCCCCAGCTCCATTCCTCTGGTCCCACTGCCCATGGCAGGCTTCCAGGAGAGGAGATAAAAACCCATTCACCTGATGAGAGAAACACCTTCCTCTTCTCTTTGTGTCAGTGCTTGCAGGGGCCTGCTGAATGCATCCCAGTAAATAATGAATCACAGCTGCAGCAATGCATCAACAAGGCAGGGCCCCAGCACACTAAGGCAGGGAGGGGGGCATTGGGCAGTTTTAAGCCACAGCTCTTCTTTGCATGGACCCATTTAGAGGCACACAAAGGCTTCTGAAGGTGGCACTCATCACCCCCAGACCTGACACTGACTGTGAGCCGGCTGCCCAGCCAGGGGAGCAAGGAAGGTGAAAGGGGAGAGTGACTTCTCACTCAGCCTGGAGGTTCAACAATCTACTTAGCAGGAGCCTAACTGCTTCAGAAAATGCCTGCTCCAGAAAACAGCCACACACAGCCACTTCAATGCCCTGAAAGGTCTCTTCTGGCAGGAAGGAATCCTTTAGAGCCAGGGTGGGGAAAGGCTTGGAGTGATAGGAGGAGATGGAATGGATTGAAGCTCGAGGCACCATGGGGACCTTGCTTTACAGGACAAGAGTTCAAGCACCATCAGGCTACAAGAGTTGAGGTTGTTCAGCCTGGAGAGGAGAAGGCTCTGGGGAGACCTCAGAGCAGCCTTCCAGTACCTGAAGGGACTACAAGAAAGCCAGGGAGTGAGTTTTTGCACTGGCTTGCAATGATGGGATGAGAGGGAAAGGATGGAAGCTGGAGAAGGGCAGATTGGGAAGAAATTCTGGACAGTGAGGGCTGGGGAGGCACTGAACAGGCTGCCCAGGGAGGCTGTGGATGTCCTCTCCCTGGAGGTGCTCAAGGCCAGGCTGGATGAGAGGCAGGTGTGCTCAGCTGAGTGGCCTTTTCCCTGCACTGCCTCCTTCTTGATGGAGCTCAGACCAACTGAGCTGACACTGTCATATGCTGCACCCTGGGATGTGTCCCCTGGCATAGGCAAGCAGCAGGCAGAGCTGCTCCCTGCAGGCTGAGCCCTCATGCTCAGCCCCAGAGCTGCTAGTCAAGACCTTCCTCGCTCAGCAAAGCACAGCCCAGAGCCTTGGGGAGCTCCTGGCTAAAAGGCTTCTGCCAAAGAGCTTCTGCAAGTGCTGCTGAGGGGATGAGCACAGCCTGGCTTGGAAGCAGGCTTCCTGGTTTGGAAGGATGGGGATCTAAATCCTGCTCAAACCATGAGGGTGGGGAGAGCCTGGCACAGGCTGCCCAGGGAGGTGGTGAAAGCCTCAGCCCTGGAGGTCTTTAAGGCCAGGCTGGATGTGGCTGTGAGCAACCTGCTGTGGTGTGAGGTGTCCCTGCCCACGGCAGGGGGTTGGAGCTGGATGAGCTTGCAGGTCCCTTCCCACACAGCCCATGCTGTGCAGTCAGGCAGGTATGAGCTCAGCTCGATGCTGCTGAGGTCTGCTGGTGGCAAGAAGGAAACAGAAGTGTGAAAAAGCCATGAAACATTGAGAGGCTTCAGGGTTCCACCCAGCAGCACCCTCTAAAAGAGCATCCAGCAGGGAAGAGAGCACTGTTTACACCAATCTTCTATACTTTCCTTAACCACCCACAGCAAATCATTAGTGGAAGCAGCAGGTCAAATGAGTCAGTGTGAGCAGTGAGGCAGGGCCTGTGTGGAGTGGGGGGAGAAGAAAGCTTCCTCACAAGGCTACTCATTTCCTCTTCCAATTAAATCCTTCATGTGTTCAGCAGGTGTTAAAAAAAAAAAGGTTACCACAACTCATTTCAGCTCCCAGCAACACAGAGCTAGGAGCAGCCCTCTGGTACCTGGAGGGGACCTGCAAGAATGCCTGGAAAGGGGTTTTTGGTAAGGGTTTGGAGGGATGGGACAGGATAGATCAGACCAGGTTGGAAAAGACCTTTGAGATCAGCAAGTCCAACCTCTCCCCCAGCACCATCTGATCAACTAAACCATGGCACCAAGCTCCCCATCCAGCCTCTTCCTAAACCCCTCCAGGGATGGGGACTCCACCACCTCCCTGGGCAGCACATCCCCAGGGCCAATCTCTCTTTCCATGAAGAACTTCTTCCTAACATCCAGCCTGAACCTCCCCTGGCACAGCTTGAGGCTGTGTCCTCTTGTTCTGGTGCTGGGTGCCTGCCTGGGAGAAGAGCCCAACCCCCAGCTGGCTCCAACCTCCCTTCAGGGAGCTATAGAGAACAAGAAGGTCTCCCCTGAGCCGCCTCCTCTCCAGGCTAAGCAACCCCAGCTCCCTCAGCCTCTCCTCACAGGGCTGTGCTCCAGACCCCTCCCCAGCTTTGTTGCCCTTCTCTGGACACCTTCCAGCATCTCAACATCCTTCCTAAACTGAGGAGCCCAGAACTGGACACAGGACTCAAGGTGTGGCCTAGAATAGATAGGCTGAGAGGGGATGGACTGAAGCTGGAGGAGGGCAGACAGGTAACAGGTTGGACTCTATGATCTTTGAGGTCTCTTCCAACCTTGGTGATGGTTCTGTGCCCCTGCATCCCATAGATGCCATCACACAGCCATCAGTCACTCCCCTCTCAAGCCTGCCCCCCAGCCTCCAGGCCCTTTACCAGGCAGGGCTGCTCCAACATGAAACAGCAGCGACCCAAGGGGGCTGCTCCTCCACAAAACACTGTGCTAATTCTCCTGCACTCAGGCCCAGCCACTTGAAAGGAGTGAAAGGAAAACCCACACCACCCTTCTGGAGAACAACAATTCCAATCCACACACCACCCCCCACAGCCCTCCCCTCTTTCCCCTCCCCACCATGGGATCCTCAGTGCGAGCACAATGCAAATCAGGCAAACTTCCTTGGAGAGGCTGATTAATATGCGCAGGCAGCTTGCTTCTGGCAGGGGGGTTTTGGGGTGGGTTTTTTCCCCAGTGGGATGTGAAGAACCACCACCAAGCCACCTCCAAACCCTGAGCTTTCTTCAGCCATTCCCCCCCATCCCACCCCAGTGTTTGTTTTAAAGCAGCAGGTTATGCAACACCACCACCCATGGAGGAGCAGCCTGCCAGTGTTGTGCAAACAGCACCCAACTGACTGCTCAGCTGGTTGGGCCCCATGGAAAGGCAGCCCTGCAACAGCCTGGGTGACATAAAACACAACCTAAGGGCAGGATGTAGGTGTCTGAGCCTTTGGTGGATCTCAAGCTGCAGGTTGAAACACGAAGGGGCTGCATTCAAACCTCCACTATCAATCACTGAGGTGTTCTGCCTGGGTAAAGACCTCCAAGATCATTTCATGTCCAAAGCAGCACTGTGCTTCCCTTCTGGTCTCCCCATGTTGAGGTTTCACAGCATCCCAGGGCATGAGAGGCTGGAAGGGACCTCCAGAGATGACAGAATCACCAAGGTTGGAAAAGCCCTCAGAGATCATCAAGTCCAACCTCTCACCCAACACCTCCTGGCTAACTAAACCATGGCTCCAAGTGCCACATCCAGTCCCCTCTTGAACACCTCCAGGGATGGGGACTCCACCACCTCCCTGGGCAGCACATTCCAACAGCCAACAACTCTCTCAGTGGAGAACTTTCTCCTCACCTCCAACCTAAACCTCCCCTGCACAGCTTGAGACTGTGTCCTCTTGTTCTGGTGCTGCTTGCCTGCCTGGGAGAAGAGACCAACCCCCACCTGGCTACAACCTCCCTGCAGGGAGTTGCAGAGAGAAGGTCTCCCCTGAGCCTCCTCTTCTCCAGGCTAAGCAACCCCAGCTCCCTCAGCCTCTCCTCACAGGGCTGTGCTCCAGACCCCTCCCCAGCTTTGTTGCCCTTCTCTGGACACCTTCCAGCATCTCAACATCTTTCCTAACCTGAGAAGCCCATAACTGGACACAGATCATGCAGCCCAACCCCCTGCCAGAGCAGGGTCACCCAGGGTAGTCTGCACAGGAATGCATCCAGGGAGGTTTGAAAGACTCCAGAGGAGGCTCCACAACCTCTCTGGGCAGCCTGCTCCAGGGCTCCTCACCATAAGGAAGTTTCTCCTCATGTTGAGGTGAAACCCTCTGTGCTCAAGCCTGTCCCAGCTCTTCCCTGGCTTATTGCTGTGCACCACCAAAAAGATCTTGGCCCCCTCCACCTGACACCCACCCCTTGGATATTGATAGACATTGATCAGATCTCTCTCAGCCTTCTCTTCTCCAGGCTAAACAGCTCCCAGGGCTCTCAATCTCTCTCTACAGGGGAGATGCTCAAGTCCCCTACTCATCCTCCTGGCTCTCCCTTGGACTCTCCAGCAGGTCTCTGTCTCTCTCCAACTGGGGAGCCCCAAACTGGACACAGTGCTCCAGGTGTGGTCCCAGCAGGGCAGAGCAGAGGGGGAGCAGAACCTGCCCAGCCCTGCTGGCCACACTTTTCTTGCTGCCCCCCCCAGGACCCCCCTTGGCTCTCTTGGCCCCCAGGGCACTTTGCTGCCCCATGCAGAACTTGCTGCCCCCCAGCACTCCCAAGCCTTTCTCCGTGGAGCTGCTCCCCAGCAGGGCAGCAAAGCAAACTGCAACAGTACAGACCAACCTCCATGCTAATTAACTCACTCCTGCACGGCTAGGCTGCATTCTCAGTATCATCTGAATGACTGTGTCCTAGAGATGCTTCTGGAGCAGGAGACACAAGGCATGAAGCACCTGGGGAAGGCCACTCAGGTTTGGATACAGAGATTTCCTGTTGCCTTTGTACACAATTGCTCCTTTTGATCATTCACCACCTGCCCAGCTGCTCTTTGCAGCTGTACCTGACCAGGACTCTCCCACCTTCATCCCACCCTGCTGAAGTTCCTACCTTATTTCATACTGGGGAGCCAGGACACAGCACAGTGTGGCCTCCACCAGAGCCAAGCAGGTGGATTTCAAGGCAATTAACCCGCCTGGCGTGGTAGGTTAATCAATAATCAACTGTGGAAAGGAGCTATCCAGACTGACAAGCTCCCAGCTGCTGGAGCAGGCTGCAAAGCTTGTTACTGAAGGGAAAGGAAAATATTTTCCCCCTGTGACAAAATATTTTCATCCAGGACAAAATGTTTTTCCCCTTGTGACAAAACAATTCCCCCCCAGGACAAAACAATTCCCCGCAGGCCACTGTGAAAGTGACAACTCTGCAACACTAAGGCAGGAGTTGATTTCCCTGCACTCCCTCCTGCCTAAGAGGATTTGTTTTGACTCGGACTCCACCGCAGGGTCTCCTCCACTCTAAGCAATTAACCCTTCTGCTTCACCAGGCTGCCCCCAGGTCTCTCCCAACACAACCCTGCAGAGCCTTGCCTCTGCCTCCTCATGAGGCCCAGGATGCCGACAGCTAAGGGCTCAGCTACCACAGCTCTGCCCCAAGCCTGAGCTTCATTTTCTGGCAGCAGATTCACAGTTCCAGGCCTTGCTCCCTGCCAGCACAAAGAGCTGCAGGATCAGCTTCTGCCTTTCCCTGGTTTTGTGTCCTCCTCTGACCTGGTTTTAAGCCAACTTAAGCCTAGTTCACTACTGACTTCTGCAGACAGTCAGAGCCTCACAGACCTGACCTTACCTTGGTTATCTGGGGAGGGAGGAAACAGAACCTGTGCTGTGGGAAGAATGCCCAATGGTAGACTTGAGCTGCAAACATCTCCTCCTTATTGCTTCTTGCACCTGAGATCTAATGTTGAACACAGCACAGAGTCAAGAGAGCTCCAGGCACAAGCAACTTGATTTCATCACCCTTACCACAGCAGCCTGGCTTCTGCTGGGAATACCCAGGTCTAAATCACTGCCTGATAGCTGTGCTAATTACTCCCTTAAGTGTGATGGCTTCAGAATGTGCATCACTCATTTCTGGGTTCTGTATAACCTGTTCAGAGCAGCCCTGGGTGCACACAGCCCACAGCTGTGCTTCTGCAGAGAAAGCAGCCAAGAGCTCCAAGCAATTGGCAGCTCTTTAGCAGGAGAAACCACGGTTAGCTACTCCCCAAAATTAGCTTCTCCAGCAGCAGCTGCCTGAAGATCTGAAGTCATCAGGACTAAGAAAGCTGGGGAGGGACTTTTGAGGCTGTCAGGGAGTGACAGGGCTGAGGGGGGATGGAGCAAAACTAGAAATGGGGAGATTGAGATTGGATGTCGGGAAGAAGTTCTTCCCCAGGAGGGTGGTGAGAGCCTGGCACAGGTTGCCCAGGGAGGTGCTGGAAGCCTCAGCCCTGGAGGTGTTTGCAGCCAGGCTGGAGGTGGCTGTGAGCAACCTGCTGTGGTGTGAGGTGTCCCTGCCCATGGCAGGGGGTTGGGACTGGCTGAGCCTTGAGGTCCCTTCCAACCCTGCCCATTCTATGATTCTAAGTCTGCTCAAGCTCTACACTTACCCAGACAGGAGTCTTGCTGAAGCACCTTTAATGTCTATGCCACTTGTGATATACCAGAAGCAACCTCAGCTGCCAAAGCCTGTAGGCAAGGTCCAAAAAAATGAGCTCTGCTCATTTGGTGGTGGAGTCACCAAGCCTGGCTGTGTGTAAAGGTGGTCTGGAGGTGGTGCTTGGGGGTATGGTTCAGGGGTGAACCTCCCAGAGTAGGGTTAAAGGCTGGACTTGGTGATCCTGAGGGTCTTCTCCAACCTGAATGATCCTGTGATTCTCAAATGCAGCAGCATCTACCCTGCACAACTGGATGTGTTTTGGCACAAGGTTTTCTCTCCTTCATCCTTGGAAGGTCTGGAAGCTGCAGGTATCATTCACTGGATGTGTGGCAGGGGGGGTTGGAAGTAGAGGATCTTGAAGGTCCCATGGAACTGGATGATCTTTGAGGTCCCTTCCAACCCAAACCTGCCACCTCATCATCCTCTGACAGTGCTGACAGTGGAAGCTACTGAACTTAAGTGTGATGGTGGGGAGGGGGAAAATCATTTTAAGCTGACGTTGATCCTTTAGCCATTCCACTCCTCTCAGGCACCTCTGCTGTAACCTCAAAAGCACAGCAAAAATCTCTCCTCCTGGTCCTGGGTGGCTCCTGCCTCAGCCCCACCGAAGGGCTGGGAAGCTGCCACTTGGCTCCCACGGCGACTTCAAAAGGCAGCGTCCCTTAATGAGCAGCTGCAGAAGGGGAAGCTGCCTTTCAACACCCTGAACTGAAAAGGGCAGAACGGCACCACCGCCAAACCTACCTCATTTACATCCCCTCTGCATCACCCCGGGCTTGAAATGCCTTTCCCTAAACAAAAGGAACCAGAGGCAGCGCAGAGCTGACCTTCCAATCGCTTTCTGTGATGTTTCCCCTCTAATGTCTCAAAGCTTATTTGCCTGGTGGCTCTTTTTTTTTATCCTCCCCCCCCCTCCTCCCTCTAGGGCTGGAGCTGAGCTGCGATGAAAACCGACCCAGGGAGACCTCTGCCAACATGCGCAAAGGAGCCGGGAAAGAGGAGAGGGCTTGGGAGCTGTAGTTCTGGGCACAGACACACCCTCGGGCATCCTCCCTGCTGGAGAAATGGGTCTGGAGCACAGCCCTGTGAGGAGAGGCTGAGGGAGCTGGGGTTGTTTAGCCTGGAGAAGGCTCAGGGATGACCTTCTTGCTCTCTCCAACTCCCTGAAGGGAGGTTGTAGCCAGCTGAGGGTTGGTCTCTTCTCCCAGGCAACCAGCACCAGAACAAGAGGACACAGTCTCAAGCTGTGCCCAGGGGAGGTTCAGCCTGGATGTTAGGAAGAAGTTCTTCCCAGAAAGAGTAGTTGGCCTTTGGAATGTGCTGCCCAGGGAGGTGGTGGAGTCCCCATCCCTGGAGGTGTTTAGGAAGAGCCTGGCTGAGGCACTTGGTGCCATGGTTGAGTTGCTCAGCTGGTGTTGGGTGAGAGGTTGGACTGGATGATCTCAAAGGTTGTTTCCAAGCTGGTTAATTCTTTTTTTAATCACAGTATCACCAAGGTTGGAAGAGACCTCAAAGATCATCAAGTCCTACTCCACTCTAAATTAGCTGTTGTAGGGCACAGCACTGGGGAGACAACACAGACACCACCTGAAGAATGCTCTGAGGGCCCCTACTTGGAATTCCTCTGGTGGCTCCTTGGGTCAAAGCTATGATGGAGACTTCCAAAGAGAACAGCTTCTCCCACCCTGCTCACCCAGGCATGTGGGGAAGCTCCCAGCACCTCACTACTTGCAAGATGAGAGTCAGGAGTACCACAGAATCATGAATGGCAAAGCCAGTCACGCTGAAGCAGGCCTTGCACACAAACCCCAGCGCTTCAAAAGCCACCTGAGAGCACCAAGCAGCCCCCTTAGAGCTGTGCATTCTCTACACAAACAGCCACCACCAGCTGGGCTCTACAAAGCCTAGAAGTGCAGGATGGCCTTTGAAACAAGGAAATAAATTGTGCTTTTGTCTCCTCCTAAAGCTATTTCGCTGTCCCTTGCAGACTGATGGTAGCAGATGCAGTATCCCCTCCTCCTCCTCTCCCCCCCCATCAATTGGTTCTGCTTTCCTGCCAGCCTCTCAAGGCAACCCCCATGGCATTACCCAACTCCCCCCCACCAAGGAAAATAAAGCAGCCAACCAAAGACAGACAGACCCCCATAAAAACCACCCCCAAACCACCCATACCGCGCAGCATCAACAAGAAACCAATCCCTTACACCCAAGAGCAGGCAAGCCTAACCCTTCAGAACATGCTTCTGGAGAGGAGCCAAGCAAAGCAAAGGCACTTGCAGCCTGGAGAGCAGCCCACCAGCTTTAACACTTCCAAACTGGGTGCTGGTGGAATTACCATCAAATAGCCCTCTCAAAATTAAAGGAAGTGTATGAAAAAGAAGGGGGGGGGGGAAAAACCCACACAGAGAAGCCAATAATCAACCAAGATAATAAGCCACAAGGGAGAGGGGGGGGCAAGAAAAAACCCCACCCCAACAATATCAATCAGGTCAGGACTTCCCAAGTTCATCCAGCAAGAGGCTCCAGTTCATCCTGACCACTGTTGTTCAAGAGCTGGGAGTTGTTGGTATGGAAATGGAGCTTGAGCCATCTGCTGTGGCTACAAATCAGCTTCCCAACGATGAGAGCACAGCAGATGAAATACAGAAATCACGGCTCTGAGGGGCCACAGCAACACACACAAAAGGTGGAATTAGGCTCAAAAAGAGGTAAAGCCAGGCTTTTGTCCTCAACCCACCAGGTAACTGTTGCTCAGGCAGCAGTTTCTGCAGGGCTTCTTCCCTAACAAGCGCCTATCCCTCGGCTCTTCTGACATTCAAACCGCCGCAGAGCTAAAGCTGGGGTTTCTTCATTAACCACCACCATAGCTGCTCCCCCTTTTTTCCCTGCCAGCTCCTCAACGTGCCAGCTTCCACAGCAACAGCCTCTCCCTCCCCTCCCCATCACAGACTGCAGTGAGGTCAGCCGGGAAAACAACAGCAAACAAAAAAATCCGGGCAAGCTTCGGGGAGAGCAAAGCCTCCTTCAGCGCGGAAAGCAGCGCTGATGTGCTGGCTGTGCTGCTCCGACCGCAACCAGCGCTGCTGCTGCTGCTGCTTTGTTCTAGCTATTTAATGTTTTACTGGGGGTTTGTGTTCTCCCCTTTCTGCTGATTTCACAGTCCCCTTCCAGCTGTGCAGCTCCCCAGGCGCTCTGCACCTTCATAATTATTATTATTGGATAAACATGGATTGGAGTCGGGGCAACAGATGACATGCAGATCATTTTCCTCTGCTGACTTCCATCTATTTCCCCTGGAAAAGGGGAGGAAGGGGGGAGGGAAACAGCTTTATTCTTCCCTCCCACAGCTGAGTGCGTGTCAGGGAGGGAGCAGCTATGGAATCAGAGAGAGCTTGGCATCTCACCGTGGTTCAGATAAGAACAGGGATGGTGATCTGAGGGTGTGGCTGTGCCAGATGCAGCGCTGGCTACGGTGAGCAACTGTGCTGGCTCTGTGTGTGTGTCCCCACATAGAGAGCAACATGTCTTTTAAAGATGATAACAAAGAGAAGCTCTACAGCAGTGCTTGTAGCAGGGGAGAGCTGTGGATCGTTAAGGAGAGGTGTTGTGCTGATGTTAAACAGGTGGCTCGATTTAGCAACAGACTTGAGCACACTGGTGGCAACGGTCGGCCATGACAGGAGCTGGAATTGAGCCACCAGATAGTAATGGTTACTGTGCTAGCAGACAGAGCTCCGGCAGGAGTAACTGCTCCGGGGGAGAAGGAATCGGCGCCGTAGGAGCGAGGATGAGAGGAGCTACGGCAGCTGTGGGCAGAGAAGGGTGAAAAGAAGCTGCTGCGCTGGGGGGGCTGCAACAGCAGCGATGGGAAGGAGCGGTACACTTGGGAAGGCTGCGAGGACATGAAACAGGTACAAGAGCTACCCTGAGCCAGCAGCGATCCGGAGAGGAGGGAGCTTGAAGCGAGCTAAACGCGGCAGCGACCGGCACACGGGTACGGAACGGGAAGCTGAAAGGGGACTGCGAGAAGGCAATGACAGCTCCGAGCTAACGGCAGCGGGGACAGTGTGGGCGCTCCGGGGCACGCCGCTTGCAAAGGAGGAGCAGCAGCGGTTTGATGACCCGTAGCAGAGGACCTGACAGACAGCGTCAAGAACGGGCGCAGAAGGCTCCGGGGAACCCTTCCCAGCGAGTGCGGGCGAGGACAGCGCAGAGCGTGGGGCTGGAGGCTCGCCGCGGGCTGCCAGCCCTGCCCGGTGCTGCCAGCCGAGAGGCGGTGCCGGCACAGGTGTGGCCGCGACTGCACCCAGCCAGGGTGGGCGGCGCGGCCCGGGAGGCACCGGCACCGTTACGGGCGTTGGCGACCCCGGCGGCTAACGGCCGCTGCCGCCCGGGGCCGCCCGCTCCCCATTGGCCGCTGTCGCCGCCTGCCGCTCCCTTAACGGCAGTCGGGGCGCAGCCCAGGCCCCCGCTCCGCCGAGCGGGAGCCCCTCCGCAGCCCTCCCGCAGCGCCGCGGCCATCCTCCCCTCCGCCCTGCTCTCACCCCCGCCTTTCACCGCAGCCGCGCCGCTCCCCTCCCCGCCTCGCCCGCAATCTCTGCCCCGCACATGCAGCGCTCGCAAGCAGGAGGGCGGATGGGCGGGGGCGGAGGCGGACACCGCTGCGTAGCGCAGCAGCATCTTCAACATTCACAATGAAATTGAGGCGACAAGGCGAAATCCGCCGCCTCCCCGCGCGGCGACACCATTAGCACCGCGCACGTAGCATCCTCCCCGCTCCGCTCACCTCCTCCTTCCCCATCTCCATTGTCTCGGGGCTCTCGGCACACCGAAAGCGCAGCCCGGGGGACCGCGGAGCTCCCGGCGGGGGTGAAGCCGATTGCTGCCGCCGCGGACAGCAGCGCCAGCGCGCAGCAGAAGCCGCTCCGCAAGCGCCCTTCTCACACGGGCGCCCCCCCGCCGCCCCTCCGCTTTCTGCTGTCAAACCCGCACGGCCCCGAGCCATCTTCCCCCTCCCGCGACAACGAACAATGTGCACCCAGCAGCTGCCCCCGGCACGCACACCGGGCGCGGTCAGCAGCGGGGGGTACCCCGCACCGGAGGCTGCCTCTCCCCCCGCACCCCCCCGGCAAGCCCAGCGGCAGGGCAGGGCAGCGGCGGCAGGGTCCGCCCGACCCCATTGTTCGCTACACCGGGTCCCGATCCTACCCCGCCCCAGCTCCGTGCCGCGCCCCGCCGCCGCCCCGGCCGTACCTGCGGCTCCAAGCAAAACCAGCGTCCAGGGCAGCACGGTGGCCAGCAGCATCGCAGCCGGCTGGGGGAGAGCCGCTCCTCAAATAGCCTTTTCCTGCGGTTCGGCAGAAGCGCAGCCTGCTCCTCGCAGATCTTCTTCTCTTCTCCTCTTTTCCTTCTTTTCTTTCTTCGTTTTTTATTGATTTTCTTTTTCCTTCTTCCCTTCTGTTAATTTTTTTTCCCTCCCGCGTCTCCCTTCTCCGCAGCTCCTTCCCGCTGCCGGCCGCGCTCCGGCTCCGTTACCGCGCGTAGTCCCCGCACCGCCTTCTGCCGGCTGCGCCCCGGCTGCGTCCCGGCGCCGCCGCTCTGACTGACAGGCGGCCTCAGCACCGCGGCCCGGATCCCTGCGCCGCCGCCGGCCCCGCGCGGCGGCCGGCTGGCACCGCCGTATTCTTCCACCCGCGCCCGCCTCAAATAGTACAGCGCAGTCCGCGCACGCAGCGGGGCTGGAGGCAGCTCCCGGCCGCCTACGAAACGCGGCGCGGATCGCGGAGCCGGCTCGGCGGCCCCCGCTGCTCAGCTCCCGCGGAGGAGCATCACCGGGGCAAAGCGGCGGCGGCGCCCTCGGGGCAGTTCGTAGCCAAACGTGCAATAAGGATCCGCTGGCTGCGGGAATCCCGGGCAGGGATTGCCTTGGAGGTCTGGCCAGCACCTGCGGGAAGGCAGGTGGGAAATAGGAGGGCAAGAGCACACCACCAATTCCCTGCTCTTCAGCTGAGATTTCGTTCCGGTTTTGCATGAGGGAGTCAGAGCTCGCTCAGAAATCACAGGGCACAAGCAGCTGCAGGCTCAGACCCAGGAGTTCTGGCAGGCACCATTTTGCCACTGCAAGTGAAGAGATGCTCCCTGGCTCTGAAGCAGGTTCTCCACCTCCTAATAGAATCCTTTGGGTCACAAGAGACCTCCAAGATTGAGTCCAAGCAGCAACTCAACACCACCACAGCCACTAAACCACATCCCCAAGCACCATGGCCACACATTTCTTCAGCACCTCCAGGGATGGGGACTCCACCACCTCCCTGGGCAGCTTGTTCCAATCCCTGACCACTCTCACAGCAGGGAAGTTTCCTAATCTCTAACCTAGCCCTCCCCGGCACAATTTCAGAGTCACAGATTGCATCTGGCTGGAAGGCAACCTCAAAAGTCATCTTGTCCAACCCCCCCTGCAGAGATACCTTGAACTTGATCAGGCTGCCCAGAGCCCCACCAAGTTAGATCTTGAGTGTCTCCAGGGATGGGGCTTCCACCACCTCTCTGACCAACCTGTGCCAGTGTCTCCCCAGCCTCCCTGTGCAGAGCTTCCTCCTGCTGTCCAACCTGACTCTGCCCTGCTCCAGTGTCAAACCATTGCTGCTTGTCCCATTGCTCCAAGACCTTCTGAACAGTCCCTCCCCAGCCTTCCTGTAGGTCTCCTTCAGATATTGGAACAAAGCAATAAGGTTTGCCTGGAGCCTTCTCCTCTCCAGCCTGTACTCAAGCCTAACTTTGGGATCTGTGCTTTGTAGGGGAGAGCTTTTAGGCCAAAATGTAGCAGTTTTGATTCAGGTGTAGCCTGTCTGTGTTTTCATTCCTGTTGGCATGAGAGAAAAGCGCTTCAGCTGAATTACACTTTTGTGTCAAAACATGCAAAAATAGTTTTGCTTAGCTGGCTAATTGTTGTTGCTGCTTCCAAAGTGAAGCTCAGACTACCTGGGGAAGCTGTGAACATAGGAGGACTTCTAATGACACACCAAGGGGATCAGCAGAAAGCTGCCAAGTGGAAACATTTAGGCTGAAAGGAGCAATGCTGGTGTCAAATTGTAGTCAAAGGGTGGTTCAACAACAATTTCATCCCCCCCTGCCCCTATTTCCATCCCCCCCTGCCCCTATTTTTCCTGGTAGTGGTCTAAAGGACCATTCCAGGCCAGAGATTTTGTGTGTGTTTGTTTTCATTCTTCTCTGCTGGAGAAACCCCTTCCCCCTTCCCAGTTTATGAAACTCCTCCTCTGGAAGGAACAACAAAATCACTTCTAGCAGGGTGATTGAAAACATGCCTCCAATGCTCTGCCTGCCCCATGGCCTCATGCTGCATTGATTATCTGCACAGAGCAGCCCTGCTCAGCCATGCCACATGCCATGTACTCAGCTCCCTCTTGCCTTCCCTCTTCACACCCATCCTCACTGTCCTGCAGACTTCCAATCATGGACTCCCTATTCCTGACATCCCCTCCAAGGTCTTCATAGGCTCATAGAACAGGTTGGGTTGGAAGGGACCTTCAAGATCATCCAATTCCAAACCCCTGCTATGGGCAGGGACACCTCCCAGGTTGCTCAAGGCCACATCCAACCTGGGAAGCACTTCACAGACTTCCTCTGAGCTGCTCCTTAAAGTTAAGCAGACTCCTGAGTGAAATGAAAGAAGTTGTTGAAGTCTGCCTCAATTTATTGTCTGCCTTTCAGACCGTGGTGACTGCAGCCCTGCTACCACACTGTGGAGTGTTGGGGAGAACATGGAGCATCAATAAGGGTCACACAACCCTCCTCCCACCCACCTGAGCCTGCACACTTGCAAGATTTCCTTGCAGTCCTCCTCTAGTGGCAGTGATAGAACCCTGAGAGCAGAGGCAGGGACTTGGCAGGGTAGCCAGGAGTCCCCAGACTCTTTTCAGAGATCCACAGAATGGGTTTGGGTTGGAAGGGACCTTCAAGATCATCCAGATCCAGCCCCCTGCCATGGGCAGGGACACCTCCCACCAGCACAGCTTGCTCAGGGTCTCATCCAACCCAGCCTTGAACACCTCCAGGGAAGAGGCAGCCACAGCCTCCCTGGGCAGCCTGTGCCAGTCTCTCCCCAGCCTCACTGCCAAGAATTTCTTCCTCTTCTCCAATCTCAATGTCCTTTCAAGTTCCAATCCATTCCCTCTCATCCTAGCACTCCAAATCTTGGTAGAAAGTCCCTTCCCATCTTCACTACACTGCTTTGGGTCATCAGCTTGCCTGGCTGTCCAGCCTGACAAGCCTCTCAAAGCCTCCAACCCACCCAAGCCCTTCCCTGCTTTGCCCACCACACAAGGACTCCTGTGCCACATCCTGTGCCTCACCACGGCTTCAACAGCACACTGGGGCTGAGAAGCTGTCAGCAGAGTCTTGGCATCATCTCTGAGCTTGCTTTGTTGGCTTGGAGGCAACACTGCTGACTCCTGACCCTGCAGCCCCTCTGCCCACCAGCACACCTCACTGAGGGAGCCTCTCTGCAAGCCATTGAGTCACAGTGAGGCAGGAGTCAGCTGTCTGGAGCTGCGTCATGGAGGAGTAATTTACCAGCTGAGGTCAAGGAGTGTTAGATTCCTGCCTTTGCTGTAGGCAGTGATCCTGGCAAGTTCAAAACCAAGATGGATTTGAACTCCTGCATGACTCACTGAAGTGCACACTTCCACAGCAGCTGCTGAGAGCAGGAGGAACAGCTGCAGCGTGACTGACTCCTCCAAAAAACAGGAGAAGCCAAAGCCAAACCCACTTCCCTGGAGCCTGCAAGGGGATACCTTGGAGGGATGGTCTACAGCAGAGGGGATTCTGGGGCTCTGTGACTGCCAAACCTGGAGAGCAGCAGCAGACAAAGCTCACATTGCCTTGTTTCACCTTGCCTTAATCCCACTGCGAAGAGCTGGGTGAAAGCTCAGGGGCCTGGGGGTCTTCCAAAGCCATTCACCATGCTTGGCTTACCTCATCTTCCTGCTCTCTCTTGTCACCACTGCTCTTGTTCCACCTTTACAGCTTCTCCACCGCTGCTCTTCCCATTTCCCCTGAGCTGAAGCAGTTGCTCCACTTCTCTCTGCGCAGGGAACAGCTCCCAGGCAGCGCCGGAGAGGGAAGACGCCTGGAAGCTGGCGTTTAAATAGAGGAACATAAAGCCCTTAATGGAGCACACTAGGGGTGGGATTCATTTCAGCTGGGTTAATCTCATTCTTAAAGCAGATGTCAGCAAGAGGTCAAACAGAGACACCTGTCAGAGGAGCAGTGGGAAGCGGGTTTAGGTGTAAATAGCTTCATTGTGGAGGTTCACATTGCTGATCAGCTCAGCCCCAGCTTTCAGCTGCAGCTTGGCTTTGATCACTCTGCAGGTTAATCCAGAAGCTGTTATTTCAGAAAGCAGGCCATGCCTGGGCTCTGGAAAAATTATCCAGCCATTTAACACGAATAGAAACATCTTTTCAGCTTTCCCCCCCCAGGTAATTTCTGCTCTTTAACAAGGATAGTGTTAATTGAAGGAGGTGAGCACCGCCGTTCGTGGGCTGTGGCCTGCATTCAGCTCACCGAGGTTTGCCTAATTTACTGAGGCAGTAAAGCCAGGCACTACTCTTTGCCTCACTCTGAAGAGTGGAGGAGAGAGCTACTTCAGAAGACAATTTATGCTCCCTCCTATCAGAATGGATTATTTTCTCTTCCCCTTGGAAATGATGGTTGGGTTGTTGTTTTTTTTTTGCAATGACTTATTGGTGTTTTTATTCCACACTGCTTTCTAGTCTGCAATCAAACCCAAGAGTCAAGGTGGAGGAGGGACTCAGAGATCACTTCCTCCCCTCCTCATCGTGGCCACAGTCACTCCCCTTGGTGCAAGCAAGTCCAAAACCAGTGGTGTGGCCTTGCTGCCAGCACAAGAAGACCATAGTATCAGTCAGGGTTGGAAGGGACCACAAGGATCAGCTAGTTCCAACCCTCCTGCCATGGGCAGGGACACCCCACACTAGATCAGCCTGGCCAGAGCCTCAGCCAGCCTGGGCTTGAACACCTCCAGGGCTGGAGTCTCAACCACCTCCCTGCACAACCCATTCCAGGGCTTCACCACTCTCGTGGGGAAGAACTTCCTCCTCCCCTCCAGCCTGAATCTCCCCACCTCCAGCTTCATTCCATTCCCCCTGGTCCTATCACTCCCTGATATCCTACTACCACATATACATACTACCAAACACAGACACCACCATACCACTAGATGTATACTGCCATCTCCCAAAGTGCATTCTCTGTGTGAATCACAGAAGCAATAGAGCAAACAAAAGGAAGAAAACAATGGCAGCAGATTCTGGTTGGAGTCTCTGTGGTCTGTGTCCAGCTCACAGCTCTTCAGCCTGGAAACAAGACTGAGGCCATACCTACAGCCTAGCAAATGGGTCCCCTCCCTGTGGCCCAGCTCCTGCTCTTCACCTGTGTGTGATACCTGGGGGATTTTAGTTACTGGTGACCCCCAAGTGCCACAGGGCTCATCATAAATGGCATTAACCTCAAAACTAGACTCACAGGATGAAAAGAGGTTGGAGTGAAGAAGAGCCTCCCTGGTGATAAGATGAGAGGGAATGGCCTGAAATTGTGCCAGGGGAGGGGAGGGTTGGGGATGAGGAACGATTTCTCTGCTGCAGGAGTGGTCAGGGACTGGCACAGGCTGCCCAGGGAGGTGGTGGAGTCCCCGTCCCTGGAGGGGTTCAAGAACCCTGTGGCCATGGCAGGGAGGAGGGACTGTTCAGAAGGGCTTGGAGCAATGGGACAAGCAGCAATGGTTTGACACTGGAGCAGGGCAGAGTTAGGTTGGGCAGCAGGAGGAAGCTCTGCACAGGGAGGGCAGTGAGCCACTGGCACAGGTTGGTCAGAGAGGTGGTGGAAGCCCCATCCCTGGAGACACTCAAGATCTAACTTGATGGGGCCCTGGGCAGCCTGATCTAGCTCAAGATATCTCTGCAGGGGGGGCTGGACAAGATGACTTTTGAGGTTGCCTTCCAGCCAGATGCAATCTGTGACTCTGAAATTGTGCCAGGGGAGGGCTAGGTTAGAGATTAGGAAACTTCCCTGCTGTGAGAGTGGTCAGGGATTGGAACAAGCTGCCCAGGGAGGTGGTGGAGTCCCCATCCCTGGAGGTGCTGAAGAAATGCGTGGCCATGGTGCTTGGGGATGTGGTTTAGTGGCTGTGGTGGTGTTGGGTTGCTGCTTGGACTCAATCTTGGAGGTCTCTTGTGACCCAAAGGATTCTATTAGGAGGTGGGGAACCTGCTTCAGAGCCAGGGAGCATCTCTTCACTCGCAGCGGCACAATGGTGCCTGCCAGAGCTCAGTTGGACTGGATGCTCTCAGAGGGCTTTTCCACCCCGATCCGTTCTGTGATTCTGTGCTGAGTTCTTTGTGAATCTCATCTTTGAGGTCTCGGTGATTCTGTGAGTAACAGCCTGGCTTGGAAGTGGCTGCTCGCAGTGGAACAGCGGCAGCGCTCTCCCCGCCGCCCTCCCCCACCTCCGGCGTGACAAAGAGCAATTGTCAGCTCTTTGGGCAGTGCTGGGTGTAAACAATCACAGATGAGTGCTCCGACACATTGCTGCCTTGAATGCTGATCTTGAGGCAAAGATGCCTTTTGACGTCGGGCATGTGTTTGTAAACAGAGGGAACAAACCTGAAAGGCCTCTTGTTTCTCCTGGGGGTTGGCTCGCAGGGTGCTGGCAGCTCACTGCTCCCACCGAAGAAGTGTCCAAGCCGCCGGAGCGCACGGAGGGAGGCAGAGGAGAATTACCTGGCTCGGGTCTTTGCCAGGAGAAATCGCATCAGCACTGCGCTTGCCATGTAGAACATCCTGGGACCTTTAACGCTGGGAATTGATTACAGCCACTCAGCCAGGGAAGAAGAGAGGATTCCTGCTCCAGCTGTGGGCTCAGGAGCACAGGCTCACAGAATGCCAGCTGGGAAGGGACCCCAAGGGTTATCTGCTCCAACCTGCCTAGGGGAGAGGGGAGCTGAAATTTGCTGGCCCAGCACCCTGCCAAACTGTCTTCAAAGTGTCCCAATGCAGGGGACTCCACTGGCTTCATTGAGCAGATGGTGCTGGGTGAGAGGTTGGACTGGATGCTCTCAAAGGTCTCTTCCAACCTGGTTAACTCCTATTCTATTCTATTCTATTCTATTCTATTCTATTCTATTCTATTCTATTCTATTCTATCCTATCCTATCCTATCCTATCCTATCCTATCCTATCACTTGGGGCCATGGTTTAGTTGATTAGATGGTGCTGGGTGAAAAGTTGGACTGGATGCTATCAAAGGTCTCTTCCAACCTGGTTAACTCCTATTCTATTCTATTCTATTCTATTCTATTCTATTCTATTCTATTCTATTCTATTCTATTCTATTCTATTCTATTCTATTCTATTCTATTCTATTCTATTCTATTCTATTCTATTCTATTCCATGCCATGCCATTCCATTCCATTCTATTCCATTCCATTCCATCACTTTTAGCTGTCAGGTGTTAGCTGTTAGGTAATAGTTTGGACTTGATGATCTCTGAGGTCTTTTTCAACCTGGTTGATTCTGCGATTCCCTTGGGAGATGATCCCAGTGCCCAGCTGCTCTCCTGGGGAAACACTTCCCTCTGGAGTCCAAAGGGAATGTCCCCAGCAGTCCCTTGTCCCCATCACCCCCTGGGTGACTCCAGAAGGGAGTCTCCATCCTGCTGGCAGCCTCCCTTTGTGCACTGGTGAGCTGAGAGCAGCTCAGATGTGCCATTCACAGCCACACCAAAACGCTTTGCTCTGTCTGAGCAAGATTCTCTCCTTCTGGGCAAGATTCTCTCCTGAGCAAGATTCGATTCTCTCCTTCTGAGCAAGATTCTCTCTCCTTCTGAGCAAGATTCTCTCCTTCTGGGCAAGATTCTCTCCTGAGCAAGATCTCTCCTTCTGAGCAAGATTCTCTCCTGAGCAAGATCTCTCCTTCTGAGCAAGATTCTCTCCTGAGCAAGATCTCTCCTTCTGAGCAAGATTCTCTCCTGAGCAAGATTCTCTCTCTCCTTCTGAGCAAGATTCTCTCTCCTTCTGAGCAGAGCTTCAGCTGGCTGTTTATCAAGAGTGGAGAGGGTCCCAGCTCCAAGCACACTGCTGCCAGTGGCCAGGAGCACACCCAGCCTGTGGTGCTCATGGAAAGCTAATTTATGCTGTAAACTGATGACCATCTTATCCCCAGCAGGTTACTGGAGGCAGGAGGTGGCTGTGTGGGCTGCCTGCCTGTCTCACTGTCTCACTGCACATCCAGGATCTTGCCAGCAGCCTTCACAGCTTCAGTGGCTGACTGCTGGAAATGTTTTTTTTCCACAGTAAACTTGTGACATTCAGATCAGTTCAAAAGCAGAGCCCTTGAAATGGTCCAGCCATGGCATTTGCTGCCTGCATTATGTCTATTATATAAAGGCAAATCAAGTGGGATGCACCGTGAATAGCAATGGTGGCACTCGGCGCTGCCAGGACTGGCTGTTCCATCCTGCACTGCAGCAGGCCAGGCTTGCAGCATGGGGAGGGCAAAAAGCAGCTTGCTTTCTGCTCAGGAGGCTTCCACCTGGAGGTCACAAATGCTTGAGGGAAACTCCAAGTCAGTCCTCTGCAAGAGTTAGATGGTGGCTGCAGGGGAGGCATGGAAGAAAAAGAGCCCTGCTAGAAATGTTGGGGCTGTTCAGCCTGGAGAAGAGAAGGAGCCAGGGAGACCTTAGAGCAGCCTTTTAGTACCTGGAGGAGGCTATAGGGGAGCTGGGGAGGGACTTGTAGTACTAGGACAGGAGGGAGTGGATTGAAGCTTGAGGAGGGCAGATTGAGGCTGGAGAAGAGGAAGAAATTCTTGACAGTGAGGGTTGAGGAGATGCTGGCACAGGCTGCCCAGGGAGGCTGTGGATGTCCCCTCCCTGGAGGTGTTCAGGGCCAGTTTGGATGAGATCTTGAGCAAGCTGTGCTGGTGGGAGGTGTCCCTGCCCATGGCAGGGGGCTGGATCTGGATGATCTTTGAGGTCCCTTCCAACCCAAACCCATTCTGTGGATCTCTGAAAAGAGTCTGGGGACTCCTGGCTACCCTGCCAAGTCCCTGCCTCTGCTCTCAGGGTTCTATCACTGCCATTAGAGGAGGACTGAAGGGAAATCTTGCAAGTGTGCAGGCTCAGGTGGGTGGGAGGAGGGTTGTGTGACCCTTATTGATGCTCCATGTTCTCCCCAACACTCCACAGTGTGGTAGCAGGGCTGCAGTCACCACGGTCTGAAAGGCAGACAATAAATTGAGGCAGACTTCAACAACTTCTTTCATTTCACTCAGGAGTCTGCTTAACTTTAAGGAGTAGCTCAGAGGAAGTCTGTGAAGTGGGTAAGTGCCCTGGAGACTGCTGGCCTAGTTGGAATTTTGATTGTGTAGCTGTGGCCCTTTAGCATTTGCTACCAGATGGCTGCTCTGCTCATTTCTTAGGCAGGTGCTTGTGCCTTTAAAGTCAAACACTGCTAAGGAAAAACCAACCTGACTCCAGGCACCAGCTCCTGCATCTGGGTCACTGCAGCCCCAGGCACAAATCCAGGCTAGCTTGAGAGCAGCTCTGAAGGAGGAGGCTTGGGGGTGCTGAGTGCTGAGCAGCTCCCCAGGAGCCAGCAGTGCCCTCCTGCAGCCTGGCACACAGCTGCCTGCTGGGCTGCAGCCAGAGCAGTGTGAGCAGCATTGCAAGAGAGGGGATTCTGCCTCTGGGCTCTGCTCTGCTCAGACCTCACCTCCAATCCTGCCTCCAGCTCTGGTGTCCTCAGCAGGAGAAGGACACAGAGCTGCTGGAGTGAGGCCAGAGGAGGCCACAAGGATGTTCCAAGAGCTGGAACAGCTCTGCTGTGAGCACAGGCTGAGGGAGCTGGGGCTGTGCAGCCTGGAGAGGAGAAGGCTCCAGGGGGACCTCAGAGCTGCCTGCCAGTGCCTGAAGGGATCCTGCAGGAAGGCTGCAGAGGGACTTCTCATCAGGGTGCCTGGAGACAGGACAGGGGGGAATGGTTTGGAGCTGAAGGAGAGCAGGGTTGGACTGGAGCTGAAGGAGAGATTCTTCAGGGCGAGGGTGGTGAGACTCTGGCACAGGCTGCCCAGGGAGGCTGTGGCTGCCTCCTCCCTGGAGGTGTTCAAGGCCAGGCTGGATGAGTCCTTGAGCAGCTGGGGTGTCCTTGCCCATTGTAGGGAGGTTGGAGTGGATGATCCCTGAGATCTCTTCCAACCCAAACCATTCTCTGAACCCTTTAGCTGCCTGCAGGGGCAGAAGGCTCTTCAGTGGCAGAATTCTTTTGGAAGCCAAGCTTGGTCAGAAAGTTGGCAGGCTGGGAACCTGCAGGCTGGGAACCTGCAGGCTGGGAGGTGTGCCTTCCTTGCCCACTGCTCCCACGTGCACAGAACCACTTCACCTCTTCCTAAGGCAAATGGTGGCATCAAAACTTAAGCAGATCACAGATGGCTCTATTTGATGGCTGGGTTTTATGGCCAGAGCTGCCTCTCAGTGATGCTGTGAAGGAAATGCATTGCAGCTATTGATTGCTGGGGTAATTATGAGTCATTCCTCTGATCTAGTGCTTGTGCCATTGAAGGTTAGGATGCCCAAGGGGCTGGTTTAGGCTTAAAAAAAAACAAACCACCCCACAACGAACCTGAAATAGAAAGGGAGAGGGCCCTGTGGGAGGGCAACAGCTTTCATTCAGCAAACATCTTCCCAGGCAAGCTGAGCTTTGAGAAGAGGATTTACAGCCCTTCCAATAGGCAACTTGGATAACAACCAGAAACAGGACTCAAAATGGCAAATGAAAAGGGATCTGGCTCCCAAGGCAGGGCTGCAGGGGGTTTTTCCTTCACCTGCCCCTCCCTGCTTGAAAGAAACATGACTTAGTTGTTGGTGAAGCCCCTGTGAGGGGGAATGAGCTTCAGCTGGGCCACTGTGCAACCTCTAGAACGTGCTCTGGGGGTGGTGGAGGTGTTAGGCAGAGAGCTGGACTTGTTGAGCCTCACCTTGGCCCTCACATCTCCAGGGATGGGACCTCCACCACCTCCCTGGTTGCAGTGTTCCACCAGCCTCACTGTGCAGAACTTGTTCCTCACATCCAACCTCAGCCTCCTCTTCTCTCCTTTCTAAACCACTGTCCCTCACCCTGTCCCTGCAGGCCTTTGGGAACAGTCCCTCTGCAGCCTTCTTGGAGCCCCCTTCCAGCCTTGCTGACCTCAGAGGTCTTTCCCAGCCTTTCTGATTCTCTGAGGCCATTTCCAAAGGCTGTGTGACATTGAATACACTCCAGAGGACAAATCCTGCTCTAGACTTAATTGTTGCATGAAAGATGATGGTTGATGGCCTCTCATCAAGTTTGACCTGGTGCCATCAGGGCAGCTAAGAGAATGCAGAGGACAGAATTAACCAGGTTGAAGACCTTCAAGCTCCTGGAGTCCATCACCCAGCACCATCTAATCAGCTAAGCCAAGGCACTGAGTGCCTCATCCAGTCCCTTTTTGTGCTCTGTGCTGCTGCTCCCCCTCAGGAATGACTTTTCACAGGGAAATGTGAGCTCTGCAGCCTGTGTCCTCCTGTGGAGTCTCCCACAGCCCCTTCTCACTCTTCCATCAGGGCAAAACTTTGGATTCAGTGCACAGGAGAACGGAAGGTGGTGGAAAGCTGTCTCACTGGTGCTGTCAGGGACATCAGCTGTGGCCCTTGCTGGGATGCTGACAGCCAGCAGCCATTCTGACAAGTGGTGATCCACTACAGGCTTAAGCCCACAAAACCTCCTTGATCTTGCTGCTGCTGGGAACTAATCCCCACTGCAGAAGGCACTGCAGCGAGCAGGCAGAGCAGGGAAGGGCAGTGGGCAGCAGGGAAGTCAGGGAGCCCTCAGCCCTTCCCCAGGCTCCAGTTGCTCTGCTCCAGCCTCTTAATTACTGCCAGCATTGTAATAGAGTTGTCTGCAAAGTGGATGAGGGGGAGGGGAAGTAATCTTTTGTTGTTCTTGCCTTCAATTCCAGCCTGCTGCTTCCACTATTGGCCTGTGGGTTAATGGTTTAAGCTGAGGGCTGGGGGAGAGCTGTCTGCAGCTTCCTCTTGGCCCAGATCTCCTGGAGGGAAGCACAAGGCACATCACTCATTTCCCTGTCTCCACATGTCCTGCTCAGGTGGCTTCATTTGTGTCATCTCTTTTGACTGTGCAGGCCTGAGTCCAGGATGGGCTTTTAAAGCTGATCGAGTTTGGGCCTCCTGAGTGCTCTGCTAAAACAATAAAGGGCTTTGGAAAGTGAATTTATTGAGGCAGCCCTCACCAGGAGCAAGCCAGACAATGCAGGATGAAGAGAGAGGAGGAGGAGGAGGCTGAAGTTGTCTCTCTTGCCAAGATGGCTCATGGAGTGCAGTGGATCCTGCACAAGCTGAGCTCTAGGTAGGGCTAATGAGATGTTTATCTTTGAGGTGTATCAGAGTTACCTGCCCCAGGGACAAGCAGACTGCCAAAGGCAGAGTCCTTCCCTGCCTGTCCTGCCTGGGGTCTCAAACTCTCCAAAGAGGATTGTGACTCTGAGCAAGTCTCCTTTTCCTCCCCCTTCCCATGATGAGCACAGCCCTTCCCCTAGCATAACCCCCCCCCAAGCTGCTGCTGCTGTGCACATGGTAGACATCTGCAGAAGAAATGCATCCTGTGGTGTTGCTCCTGGCATCAGTGCAGGCACAGAGCCCTTTCTGTCACCCAGCAGCTTGCTCTGCTAGAGAGGAAACCACTTCTGTGAAGAGAGCTGATGCCACACACCCAAGGCATCCTCCTAATCCTCTTTGATGGCTTGATTAGCACTGATGGGAGTCTAAGACCTCTGCCTGCACGTAAAAGTGTGAGGCCCTGCACCTAGGTCAAGGCAATCCTGGAGATCAATCCAGGCTGGGGGATGATGAGGTTGAGAGCAGCCCTGCAGAAAAGGACTTGGGGGTGCTGGTGGATGAGCAGCTGGAAAAGAGCCAACAGTGGGAGCTGGCAGCCCAGGAGGCCAAAAGGAAGGCACCAAAAGAAGTGTGGCCAGAGAAGGAGAATCCTTCACTGCTTGCTCCCAGACTGAGGGAGTTGGGGTTGTGCAGGCTGGAGAACAGAAGGCTCCAAGGAGACCTAATTGTGGCCTTCCAGGATCTGCAGGGGGCTACAGGAAAGCTGGGGAGGGACTTTTGAGGCTGCCAGGGAGTGATAGGACTGGGGGGGATGGAGCAAAAGTAGAAGTGGGGAGACTGAGATTGGAGGTGAGGAAGAAGTTGTTCCCCATGAGGGTGGTGAGAGCCTGGCACAGGCTGCCCAGGGAGGTGCTGGAAGCCTCCTGCCTGGAGGTGTTTGCAGCCAGGCTGGAGGTGGCTGTGAGCAACCTGCTGTGGTGTGAGGTGTCCCTGCCCATGGCAGGGGGGTTGGAGCTGGCTGAGCCTTGAGCTCCCTTCCAACCCTGCCAGCTCTGTGATTCAATGACCCTAACTCTTCAGCCAGAGACCCTTGGCTGCTGCAGCCTCTCTTGGTTGAGTTTTGCACACCCTGGTTCCACACCCGTGCTGCTCCCCACAGCACGATGCTGAGCCTGCTAATTAGCATTGGGATGAATGAAAGCAGAGCTCCCACAGCTGTCCCTTCAAAGCAGCAAGGTGTTGGTGATGTGGATGGTAGCAGCTAGAGGCTCTGGGTGATGGATGTGCTATAAATGCCTCAGTTCATCAGAATGCCTCCAATTAAACCCAAGATGAGTGATGCTGGGGGGGGGGGGGGGAAAGGGAGTGGGGAGGGAAGCAGCAGGCCATTCACCCTGCTGGATTCTTTACAGCCCCCTTATTTTCTGTGATCCTGAGCAGCTAAGAGTCTTGCTCTCCTGGATTGCAGCATCAGAGTCGCCTGGGTAGATTAAAAGAGCTGAAAATGAAGCCTCTGCTGCAGGCTGGAAGTGGAAGGATTTTTATCCAGGGAAGCAAGCACATGAAACTCCAGGCCTCAGCTTCAAGCTGGAAGCTTTCATTCATGCCCAACACTGCCTGGAAAGCAGCTGCCAGCTGACTTCTAGATGGTTGATGCCATTCCCCTCCTGAGCCAGCCTGACCATCCTCCTGGGGCTCCTTCCCCATGCCTGGGTTCTCCTTGAAGCCCCTTCAGGAAGGCTGCTCTGAGGTCTCCCTGGAGCCTTCTCTTCTCCAGGCTGAGCAACCCCAACTCTCTCAGCCTTGTGGCAGAGCTGCTCCAGCCTCCCTTTATCATCTCCATGGCCCTCCTCTGGACCTGCTCCATCAGCCCCAGGTCCTCCCTGTGTGGAGGGCTCCAGAGCTGGCCACAGCCCTGCAGGTGAGGTCTCAGCAGAGCAGAGCAGAGCAGGGGGGCAGCATCCCCTCTCTCCATCTGCTGGCCAGGCTGCATTTGCTGCAGTCACTCATGCCTGCTCTAGGTGTAATCTTTACAAGGTAGCTGTCTATCTAGATGTGCTTTGTAGTGGCTGGAAAGAAATAGACACCTGTGTGAGGCCTCTGGGAACTGGGGCTAATTCTGCAAACGATTTCTGACAGTGCTAATAGCAGTGTGACAACTCAGCCTCTCTTTTTTTGCCCCCCCCCACTCCTGCAGGCAATGATTGGGCGCTAATCAGGCTGAATGCAAAAGAGTTGATCTAAAAGCACAGGGCAGGGCCCCAGAAATTCCCTCCTGCTGCTGGAGCTGGTGTTAAACCAAAAGGACAACATCTGCTGAAACCTTTGGTTCACCTCCTGGGGTCACTTTCTGCAGGGCAGGTTCACTGGGAGCAGAGGCACAGCTGGGCTGTCACTTGAGGAGGGCAGATTGAGACTGGAGAGGAGGAAGAAATTCTTGGCAGTGAGGGTGGGGAGGCACTGGCACAGGCTGCCCAGGGAGGTTTTGTGGCTGTCCCCTCCCTGGAGGTGTTCAGGATGAGGCCTTGAGCAAGCTGGGCTGGTGGGAGCTGTCCCTGCCCATGGCAGGGGGGTTGGAACTGGATGATCTTGAAGGTCCCTTCCAACCCAACCCATTCTATAAATCCATGCTGCAAGAGGCAACGCTGGCTGGGAGCTGAGTTGTCCTCTCAAAAGGGTGAAGAAAGGAGTGATGGAGGAGTGGTGACAAGAAGAAGAAGAAACAGAAAACACCCAGGGCCCCCAGAGGGGAAGGGTCTGGGCAGACACTGGGGCTGGAGCTGGATGATCTTCAAGGTCCCTTCCACACAAATCTCTGATTTCATTCCTCTGTATCACTGCAGGACAATCCCCCAGGGGGCTGATGGAGCATGGTTTGGTTTGCATCCACACAGCTGGCTCCCAGGCCCCCATGGCAGCCCCTGCAGAAAGAACAATCCCCACAGCAGCACCATTAGCACTTTCCCTTTGCAGGTCGAAGCAAAAGGCAGCAGAGAGCTCAAGAGCCTGAGGTTTCTTGACTTCACCCTCACCACAGAAGGCTCTGGGGTGGAGGGGACCTCCAGAGGTCAGCCAGTCCAGCCCCAGTCCTCTGGGTGAGCTGAAGAGTCCTGCTGAGCTCTTGGCTGCTGAGCTCTTGGCTGCTGAGCCCATTGCCTGCTGCCTTCTGCCCTGACCTCCTGTGCTACCTCACACTGCTTCAGCCCATGAAATGTCCTCGTTCTAATTAGCCCAAGTGTTTAATGAAGAGCAGGAATGTTGCTGCTCACTTAGCATCTCATTACCATGAATGCTTGCCCCACGGAAATCAATCATCCCTCCAGACAATCAATTCCCTGCCATTGGCAGGAGAATGCTTTCCAATTCTCACTGCAAACCTGCAAGGCTGAGCTCCACTGGAGGAAGGCCTAAGCTGTGCTGCTTCCCAGGGGAGCAAGAGAGGCACCATGAGAAAGGGGGAAACCAACAGGGGTTAAGAAAGGGAAAGGTTTCACTCTGCCTGCAAAGCCAGAAAGTGAGCCAGGCCCACCCGGAGCAGCCCAGGGGGTGGTGAGATGCAGTTGCAAGCAGCTGCCTGAGCCAGGGCTTTGCTGTGTGGCTCCAGGCTTGCACCAAAATGCCTTGGAATGCTTAAGGGCAGACAGGAAGTTACTGAGACCATCTGCTTTGCCAGGCTGAGGGTTGGGAATGCTCACACCCAGCTCTGGCAGCAGGGCAAAGCTCAGGTCCTGATGTGGGGCTGCTCTCCCACGGCCCCTGAAGCAAGCACAAAGATCCCCACTGGCTGCCTGGGCTTCACCTGGGGATGCCCTGCTGTAAGAGCTGCTTCTGCAGACAGGCTCACAGAGTGCATCAGGGAGCCTCAGAGGCATCCTGTCCAACCCCCCTGCAGGCAGCAGGGGCAGCTCCAACCAGAGCAGGCTGCACAGGGACACAGCCAGGCTGATCACAGAATTCAATCATAGAATGGGCAGGGTTGGAAGGGAGCTCAAGGCTCAGCCAGCTCCCAACCCCCTGCCATGGGCAGGGACACCTCACACCACAGCAGGTTGCTCACAGCCACCTCCAGCCTGGCTGCAAACACCTCCAGGCAGGAGGCTTCCACCCCCTCCCTGGGCAGCCTGTGCCAGGCTCTCCCCACCCTCACTGTGCAGAACTTCCTCCTGGTGTCCAACCTAAGCCTCCCCTGCTCCACTTTCAAACCGTGGAGCAATTGCCCATCCTCCCTGCTTGCTGCAGAGCCATTCCTGGGAGCCCTTTCCTGCCCTGCTGCCCCTGCTCAGTGCCCTGGCAGCTCTGGGCAGCCCTGAGCAGGTGTTTCCTCCTGCAGAAGAGCTCAGAGGCCTTTGAGATGGGAATCTGTGTACACATGAGCTGCTGACACTCCTGGGGGAGGGCTGAGCAGGGCACTCCAGGCTTTTCTACTTGAGATGCTGCACACAATGCCAGGTGGCACTGCCTGCCAGCACCTCCCTGTGCCCAGCAGGCCGGGGAGGCAAGAAAGCATCTCAGCCCTGAATGCTCTGCAGGGCTGAGCCCAGGGCAGTTTGCAAGGCACTGAGCTCCTCCTAAGTGCACAGCAGAGAAATGGTCAGAGGCAGAAGTGTAAATGCTCTGTGGATTTAGCCACGATTTGGAGCTGGGCTTTGGCAGCTGTGGCCATTCCAGACCATACACAGGGACCCTGCCAGCCTGCATGTGGGGCTGGGGCAGCCACGCAGGAGTGGCCCTCAGCCTGTGCTGAGGACACCCTGGTGCTAGCCAGGGTTCAGCAGGATGAGCACACAGCATGCCTCTCGCTGCCAGCTTGGCAGGGGGGTGGCAGTTTCCCGCTGGTGCTTGCCGGGCATGCCGGTGCTGTTCCCTGGGGGGGTTCTGAAGTGTCTCTGGGGATTGCCCATTTGAGGCCTCTCACCTCTGGGGAGAGTCACAGCACCATCTTCTGCCTACTGCTCCCTCAGCTCCCCCATCTCCTCCTGCTGCCACACTCCAAGCTTCTCCACACGAGGCTGGCACTTCTGTGCTCCTGAGTGCATTTGCTGTGCTTCCCCAGGAGTTACTGAAGCCCCTGGCACAGCTCTGGCAAGCTCCAGTTCACCCTGACACAAGCAGAGCTTCATCCCTCAGCCTGTGGATGCTGAGGGCTGCCCAGAGCAGCCCTGGGCTCATGGACTGGCAGGATGGGTTGCGTTGGAAGGGACCTCAAAGCTCCTCCAGTTCCAGCCCCCTGCCATGGGCAGGGACAGCTCCCACCAGCCTGACCTGGAACACCTCCAGGGAGAGGACATCCACAGCCTCCTGGGGCAACCTGTGCCAGAGTCTCCCCACCCTCACTCTCAACAATTTCTCCCTCATCTCCAGACTGAACACCTTCCTCAAGAGATGCCAAGCCCCCTTCACACAGCTTGCTTTCCAAGTCTCCAGCCCATCTTACCTCCCCAGAAAATGTTGGCTTGGGTGAGGAAAGAAAAATACCAAGTGATGGTTTAAAGCAGCAGAGAGGAAGGGTAGGAAGCAGCCAGCACAGGTCCTCCTGTTGCTATGGCAATGTGTCACAGGAGGCATTGGGCTAGGAGATAAAGTTCAGCTCAGCTGAGCTAAATCTGGGCTGGTTTTTCCCCCTCTTTGTTCAGCTTGTTATCCCCTGGCAGCAGAGCCTGTTGAGCCTCCTTGTGAGGGCTGCTCAGGGCTGGGTGGCTGCGTGCCGAGGAGGAGCAGGAAGGACACCCACTGCTGGAGACATCAACAGCTTCACCACAGCCTTGCTCTCCACAGAGGGATGCTGCTCTCAGCGTAGCCAGCACTCACTGCAGAGATCTTTAGCAATCTCATTGGCATGCCAGGGCACCTGCTTGTAATTGAGTTGCCTTCTTTAATTTGAGGCACTAATTAGACTCCAGGTACAGCTGGCTTTAGGCAAAGCAGGAAGGAGCTCAGCAGTTCCTTTTCTCACCATTCCAATGCTTTGCCATGTGAGGCAATGACCTCAGATTGCACCAGGGGAGGGTTAGGTGGGAGAGGAGGAGCAATTTCCTTGCTGCAAGCGTGGTCAGGGGCTGGCCCAGGCTGCCCAGGGAGGTGGTGGAGTCTCCATCCCTGGAGGTGTTCAGCAAACCTGTGGCCATGGCACCTGGGGCCAGGGTTTGGTGGCCATGGGGGGGGGGTTGGGTTGAAGGTTGGCAGGAAGTGTGCTGAGCAGAGCTGCTGACAGCTCTCCACAGGGTGCTTTCAGTCAGAGCATCACTGGCACTGCTCTCAGAGCAGGCACAGCCCAGCCACAAAGATCACAGAATGGTTTGGGTTGGAAAAGATCTCCAAAAGGTCATTGAGTCCAAGCAGCAGCCCAGCACCACCCTGGCCACCAAACCATGGCCCCAGGTGCCATGGCCACAGGTTTCCTGAACCCCTCCAGGGATGGGATGGGGACTCCAGCACCTCCCTGGGCAGCCTGTGCCAGTCCCTGACCACTCTTGCAGCCCAGAAATTGTTCCTCATCTCCAACCTATCCCTCCCCTGGCACCGCTTCAGGCCATTTCCTCTTGCCCTGTCACCTCCTCCAGCACCTCTTTGGCACAGCCTGGCTGCCCTCAGGCCTCCTGCTTCTACAGTAGAATTCCCTTTGGCTGGTTGCTCCTGGTAGCCTCTCCTCTGGAAGCTCCTGGCCCTGCAAGCTGCTGTGTCTAAACAAACCACAGTGCCCTCCATCCCCTCACCCTGGGGGCAAAGGAAGCTGAAGGTGCTGCACTTTCAGAGGGAAAGCTCTGCTGAGAGCCAGGCAAGAGGTGCAGGGAGGATGCCAACCCCTCTGCCCAGCAGGGTTCACACAGGGGCTAAGAAATGAGTGCCTGGCCCTCTCCAGCACACATCATGCTGACTTGCAGTGACATGTGGCTGCATCCTCACGCTGGGGAGAGAGTTTTCTTCTCCTCCCTCCCTTCAGGACTCTGCATATTTCATCCCCTTATCACTTTGTGTCTTCTTCAGGCAGTGCACTGAGTTTCCTGCCTGCCAGCTCAGGTTTAAGCTGCCCTGTGTGCCTGGACAAAGGAGTGGGACAAGGAAACCCCCCTAAGAAACACAGAGGGCCAGAGGCAGGCAGCATCCTGAGCTTGGAAAGGGCTTGGGAGAGCTGCTAGTCCTCTCCTTGCTGATCCACCCACCTGCCCCAGCCAGGCAGGGAGGATCAAATATCGTGTGGGTGTGCTTGGAGGGAGGAATGCACGGCCAGGAAAACAAACATGCTCTGGTGATTAAAGCACACTCTGAAGGCATCCCCAGAGAGCAGGGGGAAGAGGGGTCTGAGAAGGGAAGTGGGAGCTGGCTTCTGTTCCTGGCCACTGGTCTGCTGTGTGACCTGGAGCCAGTCCCATCTCCTCTCTGTGCCTGCTCTGTTCCTTTTCATGTCAAGTGGGAGGGTGTCCCTCACCTAGTTCCCAGGCAGGGGAGAAAGGCAGACTCATTACTATTGCCCATATTACAGTCACCCTTGGCAGCCACAGCAGAGGTCAGCCCCCCTTTCACTGGGACATCTGCCTGGTGAGAACCTCAAACTGAGCACTGGGCAGGCAGAGGAAGGAGCTGTGCCACCTCACAAAAGGGGACAGAGCCTCAAGAGGGGCTGGGTGCTTAGGGAGGGCTTGGAAGGGGCCAGTGGCAGAGCTGGGGCTGGGAGTCCTGACACAGGCATCGCTCCCCAGCCCTCTGAAGCATTCCTCCCCTCAGAGGCTGCCTCCCTGGGGCTTGCAGGTCACTTGGGGCTGCCAGGCAGAGGCTCATCAGCAGAGAAGCAGCAGAAACCTCTTCCAGCATCGTGGCAGATGACAAATGGCAGCTCTTGGGCCAGCAGCTTACTGACAGCCAGACACAGCTCCAAAGGGAATGTGACATCTGAGGGGGGTGGCAGGTGCTGAGCACAGCCTCAGCTCCACCCTGGCCCTGCCTTGCAGGCTCGTTGCTGACAGGTTGAGCTGCTCTGTGCAGCCTCAGATGATGAGCTCCTGGCTGTAGGTGCTGCAGGCATCAGTCCACTTGCCAAAGGCTGCTTTGGGGCACTGAAATCCTGCCAGAGCCAGAGCTGAAATGCCCTTGCAGGGTCTGCAGCAGCTAGCAGCAGCAATGAGGGGGGTGGAAAGGGATCTGGGAGCTTCCTAAGGAGGTGAGGAGGATGCTGTTAGCAAGCTGGATGGTTAGAAGTTGCTTTGAAGAGGCAGAGGAGTGCAGCTCTTTGTTTGCAAGCAAATAAAGACAGCTCTAGCAGAGCTCTGGAATTAGAATTAGAGTTAATTAGAGCTGCAATTAACCAGGTTGGAAGAGACCTCTGAGATCAGCATGTCCCAGAGCAGTGTGTGTCCCACTGCCCTGTCTCAGAGGACCACTTGCTGGGCAGTACTGCCAGAGCTGGGCGGGTGTAGGTGCTGGGATGGGCATTCCTCAGCTGGAAGGTGCCTACCAGTGCCAACCTTTGTAAGAAAGCAAGAGACAAAAGAGTGGAGAGGGCAGAGGTGCTCAGCCCTGTGCTGAGGACTCAGGGAACCCTCCACACCTTGAAGGATTCAAGTGTTTGATGTCTGTTTCTGCCCATGTGAGCAGACCTTAACCAGAGGGAGCAGAGAGCCTCCCCTGCACAATCCTGCCCAGGGAAGCAGTCTGGGCACACATCTGCTCTGGCTCCACAGAATCACAGCATGGTCTGGACTGGAAGGGACCTCCAAGGGTCATCCAGTCCTGCAGTCAGCAGGAGCATCCTCCACTACAGCAGGTTGAATGCCTCCAGGGATGGGACCCCAACCACCTCCCTGGGCAACCTGCTGCAGGGTTCCACCACCCTCCTGGTACAGGCAGAACTTGCTCCTCCCACCCCAGCTAAACCTCCTCTTCCCCACTCTGAAGCTTCTGCTTAGCTGCATGCTACAGGATGACTTCTCACCTCCTCCTAGCCCTGTTTTAATTGCCTCTACCTCCACAGGATCAATGCAAAGCTCAGAGGATCCATTCAGGGAGGAAAACGAAGGAGCAGCCACAAAGCTGGCAGTTTTCTGGGGTGTTCTTCCTCACAGAGTCTCCTGGCAATACACTGGCCTGCTTGAGCTCAGCTTTGAGTGGTCTGCTTGAGCTCAGCTTTGAGTGGTCTGCTTGAGCTCAGCTTTGAGTGGCCTGCTTGAGCTCAGCTTTGAGTGGTCTGCATGGGCTCAGCTTTGAGTGGTCTGCATGGGCTCAGCTTTGAGTGGTCTGCTTGAGCTCAGCTTTGAGTGGTCTGCTTGAGCTCAGCTTTGAGTGGTCTGCTTGAGCTCAGCTTTGAGTGGTCTGCATGAGCTCAGCTTTGAGTGGTCTGCATGGGATCAGCTTTGAGTGGTCTGCATGGGCTCAGCTTTGAGTGGCCTGCATGGGCTCAGCTTTGAGTGGTCTGCTTGAGCTCAGCTTTGAGTGGTCTGCATGGGCTCAGCTTTGAGTGGTCTGCTTGAGCTCAGCTTTGAGTGGTCTGCATGAGCTCAGCTTTGAGTGGCCTGCATGAGCTCAGCTTTGAGTGGTCTGCATGGGCTCAGCTTTGAGTGGCCTGCATGGGCTCAGCTTTGAGTGGTCTGCATGGGCTCAGCTTTGAGTGGCCTGCATGGGCTCAGCTTTGAGTGGTCTGCTTGAGCTCAGCTTTCAATGGCCTGCTTGAGCTCAGCTTTGAGTGACCTGTGTGGGCTCAGCTTTGAGTGACCTGTGTGGGCTCAGCTTTGAGTGGTCTGCATGAGCTCAGCTTTGAGTGCAGGAGAGATTTCAAAGCATGCAGAGGGTGCACACCTTCCCTGTTGGGCAGGTACCAGTCACCAAGACTCAGCACCGTTTGCAGTTGCCTCCCTGTTGTGCTTCAGTTGCTAAAGCAGAGCTCCCAGCAGCCTTCCTGCTTCCCAGAGTGGCTGTGGCCCAGGCCCCAGCGGGGCTGGCAAGGGCTTAATTGTGGCACCAAGCAATTTCTCTGCTGTAGATGATTAGGAAGTGAAGTGGAGCAGGTTAGCAGAGTGAGTGTTCTACTCTTGCAAGACCTTTGCTGACATTCAGCTGTTGTGAGAGCAATTGTAAAGCAGGAAGGTGACATTTGGCCTTTTAGATCCTAGCCTCCAGGGTGCTCAGCTCTGGGGCTTTGCTGGGGGGAGCCTGAGCCTTAAGGTACCCAACATATTAAAAGCACAAAGCTTGTGGATTGCCTTGGCTGATTAAAGCTGCAGGCAGCAGACTTGCCTCAGCAAACAGAAGCTTTCCCTGTGGCTGTCTTCTTCATCAGCCCCCCAGAATGGGCCAGAAGCTGCTTTGGTGCAGGGATGTGATGCCTTCAGCATCAATCAGATTGATGGAGTGCTTTGGGTTGGCAGGGACCTCAAAGATCACCCAGTGCCAAGCCCCTGCCATGGGCAGGGACACCTCCCAGGGCTTCATCCAGCCTGGTCTTGAACACCTCCAGGGAGAGGACATCCACAGCCTCCCTGGGCAGCCTGTGCCAGTGTCTCCCCACCCTCACTGGCAAGGATTTCTTCTTCATCTCCAGTCTCAATCTGCCCTCTGCTTCAATCCATTCCCTCTCATCCAGCCTGGCCCTGAACACCTCCAGGGAGAGGACATCCACAGCCTCCCTGGGCAGCCTGTTCAGTGCCTCCCCACCCTCACTGTCCAGAATTTCTTCCCCATCTCCACTCCCAATCTGCCCTTCTCCAGCTTCAATCCTTTCCCTCTCATCCCATCATTGCAAGCCAGTGCAAAAACTCACTCCCTGGCTTCCTTGGAGCCCCTTCAGGTACTGGAAGGCTGCTCTGAGGTCTCCCCAGAGCCTTCTCCTCTCCAGGCTGAACAACCTCAACTCTTGTAGCCTGCTGGTGATATTTAAGCTGAGAGCCATGCTTGAACTCTTGTCCTGCAAAGCCAGGCCCCCGTGGTGCCTGCTGGACACTGAAGTGAGGCAGGATTCCAACCTTTCAGGTGCTTTACTGTCTCTGGGAGCACATTCAGAGACCTCCTCTGAGTCCTCTATTTGCTCTCCTGCACCACCAGCTTCAGAAAAGCCTCCAGGGCAAAGCAAACTCTCCCTGCCCCCCTCTCCCCTCTTTCCCTTTCCAGATTTAAGAAGTGTCTCCTGAAGGTTGTCTCTGCTGCTGGCAGCTCAGCACCGGGGCCCTGCTAAAGGATTGTGTGTGCCTGAAGCTTGACAGATGAACCTCTGCCTGCATTCTCCAGTCCCAAAGACAAATTGTGCATGCTGGGGAGCAAATAATTCTTCCCCTGCCTTCCCAGCCTCATAAAAAGCTTCTAGCTGCTCTCACACATTATCCCCCCCCCCCCCCCCCAAACCCAGACCATGCAAGGAATGCTTGCATCCTAGGGAGGGAGGTGGAAGAGCAGCAGATAAATTAGGCTACCAAAGTAAAATCAGGGAGGAAAGAGACAGGGAGAGGCAATTCTACAGGCAGATCTTTCATGTAAGCACTCAGTCTCCTCTTCAGGGCCATGGCAGACCTGGGCTGCTGGGCAGCTTGCTGCAAAGGCTTTCCCTGCTGGGTGGCTTTCATTCAGAGATGATTTGGGGCTCAGTTTCTGGGCTGGCTGAGCTTCTGCTGACCTAAAGCTGCTCCTTGCCTGTGCCTCTTTGCATTCCAGCATGTAGAGGCCAGGTTTAGACTGGAGCTTAGGAAGAAACCCTAGAAAGAGCCCTGCTAGAAGAGTTGAGGCTGTTCAGTCTGGAGAGGAGAAGGCTCCAGGGAGACCTTAGAGTAGCTTTCCAGTACCTGGAAGGGGCTACAGGAGAGCTGGGGAGGGACTTGTAGTGCTAGGACAGGAGGGAATGGATTGAAGCTTGAGGAGGGCAGATTGAGACTGGAGATTGGGAAGAAATTTCTTGGCAGTGAGGGTTTGGGGAGACTCTGGAACAGGTTGTTCAGGGAGGCTGTGGCTGCCTCCTGCCTGGAGATATTCAAGACCAGGCTGGATGAGACCTGGAGCAACCTGGGCTGGTGGGAGGTGTCCCTGCCCACGGCAGGGGGAGTTGGAACTGGGTGAGCTTTGAGGTCCCTCCCAACCCAAAGCCATTCTATGGATCTATGAATAAGATGAAGGCTCTCCTCCTCTCTGCTCTCCTAACCTCCACCCCCATCTCTATCCTTATCAGCCACTTGGGCTTCCTTGGGCTTCCCATGATTCTCCTTCCACTGCTTTGTGGCCCAGTTTGCAGCACTATTTTTGTTAGCAAATAGCCTTCCACTCCCACGTTGCAATGGATTAAGTGCTTGTAATTGCTGTTGCTTTAAACTCCTCCTTAAGGAGCTGGGCAGAGCAGGTTCAATCAAGCCAGCAGCAGCTGCCTGCCTACAGGAAGGCTTCCCCTTGCTGGCAGCAAGCAGTGGGAGTTCTTAAGTGGTACCTGGGGGGAGGAAGGCTTAGGGCCTTTCAGGACAGCCTAGGTGTGTATAAACAAACCCCTGCTCCCCACAGGCCTCCCTGTGGGATCCTGAGGTGGTGATGTGTGGTTTGGGTTTGGTTTTTGTTTTCCTCTCCCCTACACTTCACTCTCTACCACCCAGATCTTGTGAGCAAGGAGGCAGCAGCTCATCAGCATCACCCCATGTGCTGGGGGCTGCATCCATACCCAGCAGACCCGAGTGGCTCTGTGCTCCCCAGAGCAGGGGGCTGGCCACAAACACACCTCCAGATTTCTCTGCTAAATGGCTAGATATAAACCCAAAGGAAGTCTCATCCTCACAATGCAGCTGAGGGATTTTTAAACCTCCTGCTTCACACTTGCTCCACCAAAATTCCTCCTCCACACGGCTGCCTCCTTGCCTCTAAACTGCCAGAGCCAGGAGGGACCCTGCAGCCTCTCCCCCCGCCTCCTCCAGCAGCCTTGCTAGCAGCATTCAAGGCATTCCTCCATGGAGAGTCCTCAATAGCAGTCGCCCACAATTCCTCATTGTGCTCCTTCGCTCCTCTCCCAGCTGCTGCCAGGTCCCAGCCTGCTGACCCACTTCCTCTGCGAGCCTCTTTCTTCTTGGGCTCATTCCCAACGCCTCACGGGGAGGGGGGAAAGAAATAGCAGGGAAACCCTCTGCCCCTAGCAGCTCTGCACGGAGAGGAGCAGGTCCGTGCGGACAGACGGCAGGAGCCGAGGCTGGCTGTCGGGGCAGCCGGGCTGGGAGCGCACCGCCAGCCCGCGGGCGCAGGCGATGGGGAGCTGAGCGAGGCAGCGCCGCTCGGCTCGCTACGGGATCGCAAGGGTTGCTGCGGTAAGCACAAAGAAGAAGCCGCGGAGGAGAGGCAGGGGATGGGAGAGGAGGAGGAGAGGAGGAGGAGAGAGAAGAGAGGAGGAGGGAGAGGAGAGGAGGAGGGAGAGGAGAGGAGGCAGAGGGAGAGGAGAGAAGGGGGAGGGAGAGGTGGAGAAGGGAGAGAGGAGAGGAGAGGGAGAGGGAGAGGGAGAGGGAGAGGGAGAGGGAGAGGGAGAGGGAGAGGGAGAGGGAGAGGGAGAGGGAGAGGGAGGAGAGGAGGGAGAGGGAGGAGAGGAGGGGGAGGGAGGAGAGGAGGGGGAGGGAGAGGAGAGGAGGGGGAGGGAGAGGAGAGGGAGAGGAGGGGGAGGGAGAGGAGAGGAGGAGGAGGGAGAGGAGAGGAGGAGGAGGGAGAGGGGAGCAGGAGGAGGGAGAGGAGAGGAGGAGAAGGGAGAGGAGAGGAGGAGAAGGGGGAGGAGAGAGGCAGTCTGTTAGGTCAGTGATTGCTGGAAGGGGGATGCACACTGGATGTCCTTCAGCTCCCTCCCTTGCTTGCTGCTTTCCCTGCAAGGGTTTTTGTGGCAAGCCTTCCTAAGGGG
Source organism: Melanerpes formicivorus (assembly GCF_026170545.1). Classification (NCBI taxonomy): domain Eukaryota; kingdom Metazoa; phylum Chordata; class Aves; order Piciformes; family Picidae; genus Melanerpes; species Melanerpes formicivorus. The sequence goes on from NW_027142701.1 coordinate 167,232, forward strand.
GAAGAGAGAGGTCAGCTGCAGGCAGGAGTCATAACTCTGATTCTTGCCAGCATCTGCAGGTTTTGGACCTCTCCAAAGCAAGCCTCAGTTTCTGTGAGGCTCCAAAGCAAGGCTGCTTGGCTGGCAGTGCAGTGCCTCAGCCTGGGCGCCCCAGGGAGCTCTGTGATGTTCTTCTGGGGAGAGCACAGCAAAGGAGTCGACAATCTGGGCCGTGGATGACATTTTGTTTGCACACAACAGCCAGAGAAACTGAAATGCTCCTCACAGCAAGCCCAGGAAGGGGAAGACTCAGCAAGGGAGCAGAGCCTGCACCTGTCAGGGAGAATCCCAGGTTTCAGGAGAGGTTTATTGTTTTCCTGTCCCATTTCAAGACCTTCCCTACCTTAGAATCACAGAATCAATATGGTTGGAAAAGACCTCAGAGCTCATCAAGTCCAAGATGTCACCCAACACCTCCTGACAACTCAACCATGGCTCCAAGTGCCACATCCAAGCCCCTCTCAAACACCTCCAGGGATGGGGACTGCACCACCTCCCTGGGCAGCACATCCCAATGGCCAATTACTCTTCCTATGAAGAACTTTCTCCTCACCTCCAGCCTAAACCTCCCCTGGCACAGCTTGAGACTGTGTCCTCTTGTTCTGGTGCTGCTTGCCTGGGAGAAGAGACCAACCCCTTCCTGGCTACAACCTCCCTGCAGGGAGTTGCAGAGAGCAAGAAGGTCTCCCCTGAGCCTCCTCTTCTCCAGGCTAAGCAACCCCAGCTCCCTCAGCCTCTCCTCCCAGGGCTGTGCTCCAGACCCCTCCCCAGCTTTGTTGCCCTTCTCTGGACACCTTCAAGTCTCTCAATGTCCTCCTCTAAACTGAGGAGCCCAGAACTGGACACAAGACTCAAGCTGTGGCCTAAGCAGTGCCGAGTACAAGGGGACAATGATCTCCCTGCTCCCATGGCCAGCAGCTATGGCCAGACCTGACACCCAGCATCTCTTATCTCACAGCCCTCTGCAATGAGGCTCCTGGGACCTTTCTGTGGGCTGGGCTGGCTGCTGATGTTCTTTTGTTTGCTCTGCCCTCCTCCCACCTTTCCCTTCAACCAAAACTTCCTCCTTGCCTTCAGTGCTGTTCTGTTTGTGGAGGAGAAGATGCCCACTGATGGCAGGGCTTGAAAGATCAGGGATGAGCACCCTGCACTGCTGCTGTTGGGGGCTCAATTAACCTGCACAGCAGCAGCAGCATTGCCAAGGCAGTCATGCCTGATTTCCCCCAGGGTGGGAGAAGAAATCCCATTGCTTAGTGGTGGGAAGCTGGCACCATCCAAATGGTACAGAAAAAAACCCAACAACCCCCAGAACCAAACCAAATGAAAGGAAATCTGAGGACCAGACTTGTAGGGCCCTGAAGGAAGGCTGCATTGCTTCTGCTG